>NC_084841.1:86827864-87130197 GCF_033115175.1 Lepus europaeus | reverse complement strand
CCAGGCTCCCAATATCCGAATGAGGTTCCTGGTGCAGACCTGTTCGTACATATTTTCTCAAGTTGAAGATAAGAGAATTAAAGCAAAAAGATACTTGTCTTCCACACAAGTAACAAACAATTGGAAACAGGCACAAGACAGTTGTATGAACATCTGCCTGAAGAACCGTTCTGCCATCTACCATGACAAATGTCAGTGTTTCATTTATTAGAAGCCTGTTTGGCTTTTTTTTTAAGCATTAATTATTTTATTAAAATTTATTTAATGAATATAAATTTCCAAAGTACAGCTTATGGGTTACAATGGCTTTCCCCTCCCAAAACTTCCCTCCCACCCACAACCTTCCCCTTTCCCGCTCCCTCTCCTCTTCCAATCACATCATGATTCATTTTCAATTCTCTTTATATACAGAAGATCAGTTTAGTATATATTAGGTAACGATTTCAACAGTTTGCCCCCATATAGCAACACAAAGTGAAAAAAAATACTGTTGGAGTACTAGTTATAGCATTAAATAAGAGTGTACAGCACATTAAAGACAGAGATCCTACATCATATTTTTTTTAAAAATTAATTAATTTTCTATGCAATTTCCAATTTAACACCAGGTTGTTTTTTTTTTCATTTCCAATTCTCTTTATATACAGAAGATCGATTCAGTATATAATTAGTAAAGATCTCATCAGTTTGTACCCACGCAGAAACACAAAGTGTAAAAATACTGTTTCAGTACTAGCTATAGCATCACTGCACATTAGACAACACATTAAGGACAGATCCCACATGGGATGTAAGTACACAGTGACTTCTGTTGCTGACTTAACAATTTGACACTCCTGTTCATGGCGTCAGTAATCTCCCTAGGCTCTAGTCATGAGTTGCCAGGGCTATGGAAGCCTTTAGAGTTCACTGACTTTGATCTTATTCCGATAGGGTCATAGTCAAAGTGGAAGTTCTCTCCTCCCTTCAGAGAAAGGTACCTCCTTCTTTGATGGCCCCGTTCTTTCCACTGGGATCTCACTCACAGAGATCTTTCATTTAGGTCTTCTTCTTCTTCTTTTTTTTTTTTTCTTTTCCATGGTATCTTGGCTTTCCATGCCTACAATACTCTCATGGGCTCTTCAGCCAGATCCGAATGCCTTAACGGCTGATTCTGAGGCCAGAGTGTTGTTTAGGACGTCTGCCATTCTATGAGTCTGCTGTGTGTCCCACTTCCCATGTTGGATCTTTCTCTGCCTTTTTGATTCTATCAGTTAGTATTAGCAGACACTTGTCTTGTTTGTGTGATCCCTTTGACTCTTAGACCTATCAGAGCCATCAATTTTGAACTGAAATTGATCACTTGGACTAGTGAGATGGACTTTACATTCTTCTCAGCAGTACATGGAACCTTCTCTAGGATTGACCACATACTAGGCCATAAAGCAAGTCTCAGCAAATTCAAAAGAATTAGAATCATACCATGCAGCTTCTCAGACCACAAAGGAATGAAATTGGAAATTAGCAACTCGGGAATCCCTAGAGCACGTGCAAACACATGGAGATTGAACAACATGCTCCTGAATGAACAATGGGTCATAGAAGAAATTAAAAGAGAAATCAAAAATTTTCTGGAAGTAAATGAGGATAACAGCACAACATACCAAAACCTCTGGGATACAACAAAAGCAGTGTTAAGAGGAAAGTTTATATCAATAGGTGCCTACATCAAGAAATTGGAAAGGCACCAAATAGATGAGCTTTCAAGTCATCTCAAGGATCTAGAAAATCTGCAGCAAACCAAACCCAAACCCAGTAGGAGAAGAGAAATAATTAAAATCAAAGAAGAAATCAACAGGATTGAATCCAAAAAAACATTACAAAAAATCAGCCAAATAAGGAGCTGGTTTTTTTGAAAAAGAAGCCTGTTTGGCTTTATGAAAGTTTCTCTACTTCCTCCCTCATCCTTTTTTTCCACAGGTAACTGCACATTTGACTGCAATAGAGAGACTATGGTGTTTCTGACATATTTTCATTAAAAAAAAGAGTTCATTTAGAAGTTATTTTGCTGGAACAAATTGGGAATACAAAAGTGTTTTAGGACCTAGCAACTCAGTTACATTGTCAAGTCTTGGCCCACTTTGTGACCAAATTATAAAATTCAAAGACTTCTTTATATTATTATTGTCCCTATTTTAGTTGCAACCAATGATGCTTGTTTTGATATCATTATGCTAAAATTATTGTGGGTTTCTTGTGAATAAGATGAGAGTTTAATACTTAGAAAAATGCCTTAATTATGAGCAAGAATTCTTGGGGCCAGCACTGTGGCACAGTAGGCTAAGCTACCACCTGCAGTGCCAGAATCCCATTTGGGTACTGGTTCATATCCCCACTGCTCCTCTTCTGATCCAGCTCTCTGCTATGGCTTGGGAAAGCAGTGCAAGATGGCTCAAGTGCTTGGGCCTCTGAACCGGTGTGATAGATTCAGAAGAAACTCCTGGCTCCTGGCTTTGGATTGGCCCAGTTCTGGATGTTGTGGACATTTGAGGAGTGAACTAGTGGATGGAAGACCTTTCTCTCTGTCTCTCCTCTTTGTATGTAACTTTGCCTCTCAAATATATAAATCTATATTTAAAAAAATCTCTCAAGACCATGATTTTCTATATTGACTGTTTGGTGATACAGAATTAAACCACATCCTTTAGCCTCTTGGAAACTTTATTATTTCACAGAGATGATAGGAGGCACACTCTTGCTATTTAGGAAGATTTACTTTTGGGAGGATTCCAAGATGGCAGAATAGGAAAGCACATACTGCTCTAGGCTAGGGGTAAATAGTAAAATAAAGAAAGAAGAAAGAAAAGAAGGAAAGGGAGGAAAGAAGGAAAGAAGGATGGAATGGAAGAAGGGAGGAAGAGAGGAAGGGAGGGAGGGAGGAAGGAGAGAGGGAGGGAGAAAAGAAGGAGGGAGGGAGGGAGGGAGGGAGGGAGGAAAGAAAGAAAGAAAGAAAGAAAGAAAGAAAGAAAGAAAGAAAGAAAAGAAAAGAAAAGAAAAGAAAAGAAAAGAAAGAAAGAGAGAAGGAGAGGAGAGAAAGAAAGAAAGAGAGAGAAGGAGAGAGAAAGAGAGAAGGAGAGAAAGAGAGAGAGAGAGGGAGGGAGGGAGGGAGGAAGGAAGAGTGAGGTGAGTTCAGACTACAGCAGTCCTTGCCACTGGTGATACAGCTGGAGGGAGAGCATGGTATCAGCATGGCCTGGAGCCCTGGGACAAGACTCCATTTTGTGTGCAGTGTCAGTGACAGGGGCTCAGCTGCATGCACCCATCAACCAGCAGTGAGAAGGCAACACTCAGCCAGTGGGTTTTATGTATGTGTGTGATCCAGAGACTCTAGCAGAGGGAAACATCTGCATTCCCCAGTGACTGAGTCTGGTTGGGAGGCACGTAGAACTGGGAGGTGCCCGCAGCCTGTCAACAGATCACCGACTCGAGAGCTGAAACCACCTTGGCTGGTTCTGGGAATGTCTCTGCCTCTCTGTGGCTGGGACAGCATAAGGGAGCAGAGTGGTTCCTCTGCTCCCCGTGACTACAGTAGGAGCCTTGTGTGCTGAGACTGTGAGAACTCTGACTCCACAAGAGGGCGCAGGGTCTCTGGGCAATGGATACTTCCTGATTGATTGCTTTGGATGGGTAACTGCAATAGGAACTGTGCTCACAATGAGAACTGCACAGGTTTTTCGTGAGGACCATACAGCAGCATGGATGAGTACTGCACCCACTGTGGGCTAACACCAGGGCACTGATCACCTCTGGAGAATGGAGGTGAGGATGTGATTTTAGCATACTCTCCTTCCCACTAAAAAGATCAGATTTACTACCCTGAATACTTTCCCAACTCTGTAGCACTGACCAGAGATCCCTGGACATACCCAGAACACACCTCTGTGTATTTACTGAAAGAGCAGAAACCCAACTAAGTTACAGAGGCATAATTCAACGACAAAAGCCATCAGAGCAGAAAAGCAACAAGTATTTCCACAAATGACTAAATATAAATGCAGAAATCTAAGAAATAAGAACAAGAAAGAAAACATTACTCCCACAAAGGAACAAAAATCCACTTCAACATTAGAATGTGAAGATGAAGAGACTGATGAAATGCCTGCAAAGGATTTCAAAAGAAGATAACAGAATTATTCAGAAGCAATGAGAACAATGAGAAGCAAATTCATGAGTTAAAGAAATCCATAGATAATGTAGATAGAAAATTGTCCCATGAGATTGAGATTTTGAAAAGGAATCAAACTAAATATTAGAAATTAAGAATTCAATATGCAAGTAAAAATACAATAGAAAGTCTTAACAACAGACTTGGAGAGGAAGAAGAAAGAAGAATATCCGAGCTAGAAGACAAATCTTTGGAAATATCGAAGTCAGAAAAAAAAAAAACAAAGAGGAAGAAGACATTAGAAAAACTTATAAACAGAGTTGGAGATTTATGTGATACTATAAAATGATGCAACATATGGGTCCTAGGTGTTCTTGAAGGCATGGAAAGAGAATGGATTACAAGGCCTATATAGTGAAATAATTACAGAAAACTTCCCTGATTTGGAGAAAGACATGTCCAAATACAAGAGGAACATAGACTCCTTAAAGACATGACCAGAAAAAATCCTCACCATGACACATTGTAGTCAAACTTTCAACAGTAAAACATAAAGAAAAGATCCTAAAATATGCATAAGAGAAATGCAGATCACTTTCATAGGATCTCCAATGAAACTCACAGCTGACTTCTCATCAGAAATATTAAGGTTGCAAGAGAATCGTGAGACAAAATCCAGGTTTCAAGAGAAAAAAAAAAAAACTGGCAACCTAGTATACTGTACCCTGCAAAGCTCTCCTTTATTAATGAGTGTGAAATAAAGACCTTCAACAGCAAACAGAAATTGAAAGAATTGTTCACCACTCATCCAGCCTTACAAAAAATGCTTAAGGATGTGCCACACACAGAAGCACAGGAAGATAGTCATCATTATGAAGGAATTTGAAGGCAGAAAATCCAATAAAAGTACAAAGAAAATCCAAAGCAAATAATGGAATATTTAAGGAAAAATTGTAGGGCCAGATTCTTATCAATATTAACCTTGAATATAAATGGCCTGAACTCTCCAATTAAAAGATACAGGCTAGCACAATGGGTTAAAAAACAAAACCCATCTATTTGCTGCTTACAAGAAACACACCTTACCAATGAAATTCAATTGGACTTGCCTCAAATGGGAGTTAGAAATGTGCCAGGGGATTCCAATACAATCTCATTAAGATTGCATGTACTGATGCCATCTCACTAGTCCAAGTGATCAATTTCAGTTCACAACTGATCACACGGATAGGTCTAAGAGTCAAAGGGATCACACAAATAAGACTAGTGTCTGCTAATACTAACTGATAGAATAAAAAAAGGTAGAGAACGATCCAACATGGGAAGTGGGATACACAGCAGACTCATAGAATGGCAGATGTCCTAAACAGCACTCTGGCCTCAGAATCAGCCCTTAAGGCATTCAGATCTGGCTAAAGAGCTCATGAGAGTATTTTAGGCATGGAAAACCAAGACACTCTGGAAAAAAACAAACAAACAAACAAAAAAAACATAAATGAAAGGTCTCTGCAAGTGAGATCCCAGTAGAAAGAATGGGCCAACAAAGGAGGAGGTACTTTTCTCTGAAGGGAGGAGAGAATTTCCACTTTGATTATGGCCTTGTCTAAATAAGATCAGAGTCGGAGAACTCAAGAGCCTTCCATAGCCTTGGAAACTCATGACTAGAGCCTAGGGAGATTTCTGACGCCATAAACAAGAGTGTCAAATTGTTAAGTCAACAACAGGAGTCACTGTGTACTTACTCCTCATGTGGGATCTCTGTCCTTAATGTGTTGTCCAATGTGAAGGAATGCTATAACTAGTACTGAAACAGTAGTTTACACTTTGTGTTTCTGTGTGGGTGCAAACTGATAAAATCTTTACTTAATATATACTAAATCGATCTTCTGTATATAAAGATAATTGAAAATGAATCAATGTGAATGGAATGGGAGACGGAGCAGGAGATGGGAGGGGTGAGGGTGGGAGGGAAGGTATGGTGGGTGAATGCCATTGTCATCCATAAACTGTACTTTGGAAAATATATTTATTAAATAAAAGTGTTTATAATAAAAAAATAAAAGATACAGGCTAGCACAATGGGTTAAAAAACAAAACCCATCTATTTGCTGCTTACAAGAAACACACCTTACCAATGAAGATGAATACAGACTGAAAGTGAAAGATTGGAAAAAGTTTGTCCATGCTAAGGGAAAGCAGAAACAAGCAGGTACAGCCATCCTAATATCAGACAAAAGAGACATTAACACAAAAACTGTTAAAGGAGACAAAGAAGGGCACTATGTAATGAATGATTAAGGAATTAAGTCAACAGATGTGAATACAAAAAATGAACGTGCACCCAATTACAGGGTGCCTATTTAAACAAATGTTAATGGATCTAAAGGGAGGCATAGATTCCAATACAGTAATAATGAGGGACATAAACACTTTAATTTCATCAACAGACAGATCAACTAGACAGAAAATCAACAAAGAAACAACAGAACAAATCTAAACTGTGGACCATATGGACCTGATATATACACATTCTTTTCATCAGTAAATGGAAGTTTCTCTAGGGTAGATCATATACTAAAGCATAAATGAAGTCTCACCAAATTCAAAAAAATCAAAATCATACCATATATCTTTCTGACCACAATGGAATGAAGCTGGAAATTAACAACCCACGAATCTCTAAATCATACGCAAATTCAAGGAGACTGAATAACATGCTCCTGAATGAACAATGGGTCATAGAGGAAATCAAAAGAAAATAAAAAAAATTCTGGAAATGAGAAGATGACAATATAACTAATCAAAACTTATGGGATACAGCAAAACAGTGTTTAGAACGAAGTTTATATCATTTGGTACCTACATAAAGAAATTGGAAAGACACCAAATAAATGAGCTAGCAATGCTTTTCAAGGACCTAGAAAAACAGCAACAAATAAAATTAGTACAAGGATAGAAATATTAGAGAACGAAATTGGAAAAAAAAAACACAATACAAATGATCAGTGAAATAAAGAGCTGTTTTTTTGAAAAAATAAACAAAATTGTCATACCATTAGCCCAACAAAAAAGAGAGAGAGAGAGAAAGAGAAACAGAGAGACAGGGAGAGAAGGGGAGGGGCAGAGAGGGAGGGGGAGGAGACTCAAATCAATAAAATCAGAGGTGAACATGATGTGGGGAAAAAGATACCCTAATCTAATGTTGGTGGGGATATAAATTGGTACAGCCATTGTGGAAGATAGTATGGCAATACCTCAGAAAGCTGAAAATAGATCCACCATGTGACCCAGCAATCTCACTCCTGGGAATTTACCCAAACAAAATGAAATCAGTATATGAAAGAGTTATGTTCCTGTTCACTTCAGCTCAGTTCACAATAGCTAAGATATGGAATCAACCTAGATGTCATGAACTGAATACTGGTAAAGAAATTATGGTGTATATATACACTATGGAATACTACTCAGTGGTTGAAAAAATGAAATCTTGTCTTTTACAACAAAATGGATGCAACTGGAAACCATTATACTTCGTGAAATAAGGCAGTCTCAAGAAGACAGATACTATATGTTTTCTCTGATATGTGGTAACTAATAGAGCACCTAAAATACAGTGTATTAGAATGAAATAGACATTTTGTGATTAGATGATTTTTACAGCCCTTGTCTCAACCTTTGAGGAACAGTGTTTCTTTGTTATTTTTTGTTTTGTTTTCTTTTTGTATTTTATTAATACTACTTGTTGAAATCTTTACTTAGTGTAGGGTTAACCTTATGAATATAATGTAACTTAAGTAGATCTTTGTAAAAGTTCAGAGTGGGAATAGGAGAGGGAGAAGAAAGAAGGGTGGGACCATGGGCAGGAGGGAGGGTGGGGGGTGGGGTGAAGTATTATTGTGTTCCTAAATCTGTATATACGAAATACATGAACTTTGTATATCTTAAATAAAATTTTTAAAAATAAAAAAGGTTTATTTTCTAGCTTCAGAGTATTTCTTGAAGGGCCATGGTCATTGACACAGCCATTCAGCTCTACAGTTGTAGTACATTTGCAGATAGAGTTGGCTGTGTCAGCTTAATCATCGTGTGGGTTCAGTAACCGTCTCTTGTTCTGAACTCCATCTACCTGCTAATCATATCCTGGCAGACAGTGGGGATGGCTCAGAGCATTGGGTCTCTGCCACCTGCCACCTACTTGAATTGCATTCAAGTTCCATGGCTTCAGTCTCTGCTGAATCCTGACCATGTAGACATTTGGGGAGTGAACCAATAGATGGGAGTGTTTATTTTTCTCTCTCTCTGTTTTCCTCTTTCATCTTTCCTCTGTCTCCCCATCTCCTCCCCCCTCCCTCTCTCTCCCTCTACTCCTTTTTCCTCTTTCCTCTGTCTATCAAATTATATTTTCAGTCTTTACAAATTCTTTATAAATACCCACAGCCAACCTTCCATCATAGTTTGGCCATTCTTTTTCCTACCATATGTCTAAAATCGTTTTAATGTCTCAAAATGGTTGTTTATTCAGGAAATTACTTTGTTCTTAGAGATATTGGTATTTGTGATACTTTTTTTTTATTTTTAAGTATAGTTAGAGCCTACCTCATGTATTTTCTCTGAATTCTTTCAAACCTGATTTGATATTCATTAATGAATCTCTTTCTTATCACATTTTATCATGAGCACCTATAAAAAGCCAAATGACACAATATGCATTTTACTTAGGAAATCCTACCAGTCAGACTCAGGAATAGATCAAATTCCATTGTAGGTTTCACATTTCTACAGGTGACAGTGATGCTGAACCAACTATGATGGGTTTTGTTAATTAAAAAAAATAATAAAAATGAGGACAGGTCTCTGCTGAGTGACTCTTCCATTCCATTTGTTGTAGACTGCTGTCACCCAGTGTTAATCAGCTGCTAACCAGATAGCTCTGGGTAGAGGAACAATCTCTCTTAGTTGCCTGTCGACTTGGCAGAGGCCCTGGAAGGCTAGATTTTGCTAACTCACTTGTTCCTTCTCTAGAAACAGTTAGCGGGATGTTAGGTTTCTTATTCAAAACAAAGAGATCCAGTTGATAGAGGCAGAAAGAAAAAGTCCTTGCCAGTGCTACACTTATGTCTAGATTAGGATCACTCACAGTATTCTCTGTCAAAGAAATCACAGGGTAGTTAAAGTTTAAGACAAAGAGTACATAGACCACAGCTCTCAATAGGAAAGTTGTCAAATACTTGTCACTGTTTATAAGTCACTGTGCTTCCCTTCTGTTGCTAGTGGAATCAACACCATTGTGAAATGAAACTTAGGATACTCAGATTGCATTCAGAAAATATGCATGCCAGGGAGTGCCTTGTGGCACAGCAGGTTAGGATACCACTTTGGAGGCTCACATGCCATATCACAATGCCAGTTCCAATCCTGGTTCCTCCACTTCTGATCTAGATTTCTGCTAATCCATCTACATGGGCATTAGATGATGGCCCAAGTATTTGGGTTCCTTCCATCCATATGAAATCCCTGGCTCCTGGCTTTGGCCTGGTCCAACCCTGAAGTGGCTGGTATTTGGAAAGTGAAAACAGGGGGTGAGGCTGGCGCCATGGCTTACTAGGCGCCGGCATCCCTGGTTCTAGTCCAGGTTGGGGCACCGGGTCTGTCCCGGTTGCTCCTCTTCCAGTCCAGCTCTCTGCTGTGGCCCGGGAAGGCAGTGGAGGAGGGCCCAAGTGCTTGGGCCCTGCACCCACATGGGAGACCAGGAGGAAGCACCTGACTCCTGGCTTCGGATCAGCGCAGGACCGGCCGCGGCAGCCATTGGAGGGTGAACCAACAGAAGGAAGACCTTCCTCTCTGTCTCTCTCTCTCTCACTGTCTAACTCTGCCTGTCAAGAAAAAAAAAAAAGAAAACATGGCGTGAAAGGTCTCTCTCTTCCCACCTCCACCCCCTCTGTCATGCCCTCTCCTCCACTCCCTGTCACACAACCTTTCAAATAAATAAATAAATAAATAAATATTCCGTTACTCTTCTTTTGGCATGTGGATTTCTGATAATCCATTATGATTTATTTCACCTATTCTATGTAACACAGAAAATATTCATAAAATAGTTCACAGCTGTGGGTTTATGGGTGGTGACAGTGGTGATCTAATCTTGATTTTATGAAATTAATACTATTTTCAGTTCTATTTGCATCAGGAAGCCCAAAAGGAAAAGGAGACAAAAGTCATTTGTATGATATTAAATCCTATTAATTCTTTATAAACCACCATACGTAGTACCTGCAGGACTTGGTCTGTTTTCCTGTCCACTTGCATTAATGAGTCTATGAACATGCAAATGTGGGCCTGGAGCTAAGACCAAAAGTTGAGAAGGACATTATTGAATTCTTGAGAAAGAATCAGTTGTTTCATCAATAAAACACAACATGCCAGTGTCTAGGGAGATGAATCTTAACTATTTCAAAATGCCTAGAGACTTTGAAGAAAAGTTATCTGTAATATCCAATTTTCAATATATTCTCATTTTTTAATGTTAGTGACCCCTTAAAAATTTGCTAAAACTTTGAGTGAAATATGCTACAGCCTATTTACATGGTAGCGATCATTACCAAAGCATCACTTTTTGGCTCAGGTTGTATTCTCCCCTATTTATCTTTTAACCAGCTCTACTACATCATCTGATTTATTTGTTTAAACACATCATTAGCCAGTTATTAAAAGTTAAGTTTCTGAAACTGACTTGAAAAAAAATCTACTTTGACAATCAGTAACTAATAGATATAGTAAGTGCTGATAAATTATTTAGCGATATTATTGTCCATATAGAAATAAAGATCAAACCTAATAAAGTCACCTTTTAAAATAGAAGATAAGAATGCAAGCACTGAAAAGGCAGCAATTGATTCATTTTATAAGATTAAGTTAAAATGATTATCATCTCTATGGATCTATGCAAGGTAATGTGCAGTGACTTATCCAGAGGCTTATTTGCAGTACCCAAGATTCAAAATTCATCAATATTTCATTTTTAACATAATGCAGGAAATATAGTTTTTTTTTGAAAAGGCTTAGCAAATTTGTCACCTCTTGGAGGCTCAGCCAAGGCTTCATGATTAATACATTTGTGGAATAGTCAATAGGTGGCCTCAGAGAAATCTGATTATTACCATATCAAATAAATGGCTCATTTATCAGTCTTTGTATACACTGCCTAGGTCTGCCCACATGTTTGAGAAAGATAATCACACAGGGATTGCAACAAACAAACTGGTTCTTTTTTTGCTACTTTTGTAATTAGAAAAAAAACTGGGTAGACAGATCAAAGGATTTCAGCTAAAAAGAATTCCATTTTCAAATACAATGAGAAAAAAGCCTTGGAAACCAAGTATATAAAGCTTATTATTACTATAGCCTTTGGGAAACCAACCAATAGGTAATATATATATATATATATATATATATATGAATTAAATCACATTAGCATGCTTTGGATTGTATTTGTTCCATCTAAAAGCTGATTATATTAGCACCTTAATATTTTATTTCTTCAAAAATATACAAGTTAGATGGTTTCAGATGGAATACACAGTTTTGAAAACCATTTTTTCCACCAATTGGGAGGCTTAAATGAAATAAATTGAAAATAAAAAGTGTGTCTATATTTCTCCATCTATATATCTCTGAACGGGAAGATCTATATTAATAGAAATACTCAGTATGTTGTTTGTCTATTCATAAGTATGATAAAAGAAATGTTATTCTAATTATTTATGCTCCAAAATTTGAAAGTCAATCTCTAAGTACACTTTTCTCCATGACATCTCCTTACTCTTTTTCAAATGAGATGACAGCTAAGGCTGAGGAAGTGATATGAGGACACCATGAAGTAATGAGGACTCAGAGGCTAAAACTGAACGTTATGCAGAGATGATATCCCAAGGGACAGAGTGAGAATCACAACATAACTATAAGCCAGGGAATTGAGTCCAACAACACCTGTCCACATTGTCCTTATTCAGGCAACCTCTTGCATTCAAAACGATGGCACCCAAGTTGCTAACATGCACTTCACAAAGTCAGGACCATTTACATGTAAGCATAATTAACAGTAATTTCTTTATGAAGAGAAGTTCTGCTAAATAACAAAAATTGTCTCAATATTAGTTGGAGTTTGAAAATTTTGCATCCATAAATCTGCATTTAACGTTAAAGTTATCTTGTATTTAAACTAGTACTATATGTCTTATTTTGACATAAGCAAAACTCTGCACAGGTTAATGTTTCTTTCAGGCTTTTTCATACCCTTAGTATTATTTATGTTTATCATAACAAGATTTCTATCTAGACATTGGTGCATTCTAATGGGTATATAGTTATACTAAAAAGCCACCACATCCTGAGAGCTTACATATTTCCCAGTGTCAATGGGATCAGGATTATAAAAGAGGCTGAGACTTTCTTATGAGAAAATCAATAATTCTACTTTTCTTCCACATAAATTATTTTATTTTAAAATTTGTTATTTATTTGAAAGGCAGAAAACAGAGGGACAGAGAAGGACCTTCCACTTGCTTGCTCACTCCCTTGCTTGGCCAAGACACAGTCTGCAGTCCGAACTCAATCTAGGGGTTGCAGGGACTGGATTACTTGAGCCATTTCTGCTGCCTCCTAAAGTGTGCATTAGCAAAAAATTGGAATTGGAAGTGGGGCTAGGACTCAAATCCAGAGACTCCAACATGAGATTTGGACATCTCGAACTGTAGTTTAATTTCTGGACCAAATGTGTGTAAACTTTTTGAAAGATAAATGTTACATGTAAACAAATCCTTACAAATCTACAAAAGTTTCTAGCTATAGTACTTAAAATCTAGGGTCCTGCTGACAACATCTCTCTTTGACTCAGAGACATTAGTTTAGATGAAGTAAACATTTTAAGCTGTGTTTTATATATTTTGTTATTGCCCCAAATCTGAGTTGTTCATGTACCACATATACCATTCAGTAAATGGTGGGAAACGTTTTTGGATACCTATTTTCTCATGTACACTGCAATATGGCCAATAATTCACTGTCACCTTTGTAATGTTTAAACTGCCATCTATATTATCGTACCAGCTGTGGTTCTCTCATTCCAGATTTTCACATTTTATGATTCCATGATATCAGTACTATCTGTGTATCTGAACTGTGTTGTTTGTAGTCCACAAATCCCAGGTAGCTCTGTGCTCTTCATCCTTAAGGACTTGTTAGAATTAATATTGCATTTCCTTGAGGAGGGGCTGAGTAGGATTTTTGGGGGTGTTTTGTTTTGTTTTAGTGAGTCAGCACTCTAATTCGAAACAACAATCACCAAGTAGTTAGCTTCTTAGGCCTTTTTTAAAAAAATATTTTACAAAACCATTACGATGTTTTTTGCTCAAAGAAAGACTTATGTAATTCATTCTATGAATTCATGTAAGTGTCACAGTTCGATGCTAAATCACTATCTCTTTAATATGTCAGATAACTTCAAAGTATATTCTCAGTAGGCAAAGATATTTCTAGAATATTTATGCTTATATAACCAATGGAATACATGTGCCTGATTTCGAGACATACTATAGAAAGTTATATAATCAACATAGCCTCATACTGGCACAAAAACAGACTCTGAAGAGGAATGGAACACAACAGAAACTCCAGAAATCAATTCATGTATCTACAACCAATTTATCTTTGACAAAGGAGCTAAAGTTAATCTCTGGAGCAAGGACAGGCTCTTTAACAGATGGTGCTGGGGGTGGGGGCGGTGCTGTGGTGCAGTGGGTAAACGCCCTGGCCAGAAGCACCAGCATCCCATATGGGCACCGCTTCGAGACCCAGCTGCTCCACTTTCTATACAGCTCTCTGCTGTGGCCTGGGAAAGCAGTAGAAGATGGCCTAAATCCTTGGGCCCCTGCACCCATGTGGGAGACCTGGAGGAAGCTCCTGGCTCCTGGCTTCGGATCTGCACAGTGCTGGCCATTGCAGCAAATTAGGGAGTGAATCATCAGATGGAAGACCTCTCTGTCTCTCTCTGTCTCTTTCTGCCTCTCCTCTCTCTGTGTAACTCTGCCTTTCATATAAATGAATAAATATTAAAAAAAAAAAACAAATAGTGCTGGGCAAGCTGGATCTCAATAAGCAGAAGTATATGAAACTAGAACCATACCTTACACCTTACACAAAAACCCTCTCAAAATGGATCAAAGACCTAAATCTATCATACAATATCACCAAATTACTAGAGAACATTGGGGAAACTTGGTAAGACATTGGCATATGCAAAGACTTCTTGGAAAAGGCCCCCAGAAGCAAAGGCAATCAAAACCAAAATTGATGAATGGGATTACATCAAATTGAGATGCTTCTGCACTGAAAAAGAAACAGCAAAGTGAGAGGACAACTAAAAGAATGGGAGAAAAATGCAAACTTCACAACTGATAAAGGGTTAACATTCAGAATCTACAATTAGTTCAAGAAACTCAACAACAACTAAACAAACAATAAAATTAAGAAATGGGCAAGTGACTTGAACAGGCATTTTTCAAAAAAAAATTCAAATGGCCAACAGAAACTTGAAAAAATGCTCAGGTTCACTAGCTATTAAGTAAATGCAAATCAAAACCAAAATGAGGTTTCACCTTACTCTAGTTATAATAGCTTTAATGCAGAAATCAACAAACAGCAAATGGTGGTAAGGATGTGGAGGAAAAGATACCCTACACCACTGCTGATGGGAATGTAAACTGGTGCACCTGCTGTGGAAGACAGTATGGAGATAGCTCAGAAATCTGAATAGATACCTACCATATGACCCAGCCATCCCACTCAAGGGAATTTACCCAAAATAAAGAAATCAGTATATCAAAGAGTTATCTGTTCACCCATGTTCATTGCAGCACAATGCACAATAGCTAAGATATGGAATCAACCCAGATGTTCATCAACTGTTGACTGGATAAAGAAATTATGAGATACAAACACACACTATGTAGTATTACTCAACTGTAAGTAAAATGAAATACTGTCTTTTGCAACAAGATGTATGCAACTGGAAGCCATTATATTTAATGAAATAAGCCAGTGCCAAATGACAGATCCCATATATTTTCCCAGAATTGAGGTAACTAATAGAGTTCCTGAAATGTAATGTATTGGAATGAAATAGGCATTTTGAGATGTGGTAAGCCTTTGTCTCTTATGTTGAGGAACACTTTTTATTTTTCTTTATACTATTTGTTGAACTCTTTCACTTAGTGTAGGGTTAACCATAAGATCATTAAGTAAACTTAACATAGATCTTTGTAAAAATTAAGAGTGAGAATGTGAGGGAAGAGGAGGAAGGAAGTCTTGGAGCATGGGTGGGAGAGGGTAGGGGGAGAAGTGTCATTATGTCGCTAAATCTGCATATATGAAATACATGAAATTTGTATAACTTAAATAAAATTTTACAAAAAGAGAATAGAGGAGAAATGACAAAAATAAGATAATTACTTTGGTAATTGCTTTCAACATGACACTTTCTTTATGTAATTGTGAATTTCTTACATCCAAACGCCTTGGGATAAGGTTTCTGTATTAATTGCCTCACACTATATTGCTTCTTCAGTTTTGTAACCCATACATCATGAGAAAACATTTAATACATTTCAACTTATACTAAATGAATGACTTGGCATCAGAGGCATCAATATTTGTTTTTGAGGTATAGATGCAAAAAATTTTATGGAATACCAGGGAGAAAAATAAGTATTCTAAGAACATGATTAAAAATAAACACATTTGTATGGGCCTTATGGCATAATATATTTACACCGCTTACGACACCTGTATTCCATATCAGAGTGCTGGTCCATATCCTGGCTACTCCACTTCCAATGCAGCTCCCTAGATACGCTTCTGAGAAACACCAAGTGATGGCTTAAGTACCTGAGTTCCTGCCACCCAGGTATCTATCTGCCACCCATATCCAGATAGAGCTTCTGGTTCCTGGCTTCAGCCTGCTCTAGCCCCAGCAGTTTTGGGCATTTGTAGACAGAATCAGAGAAAAAAGATTTTTTTTTCTTTTCTTTTCTCTATCTCTCCCTCTCTCTTTTTCTCCTTTCTTTCCTTCCTCTCTGACTTTCAAATAAAATGAAAAAAGAAAAACACATATTTTTGAAAGGATGACAAACTGTGCTCCTGAAAGTTGCCCAGAAGATTATTGTTGCTTTGGTTTAGAGTGAGAATGAACAGAACAGAGCTGATGGGGCACTGCTTATAAATCGAGAATGTCAATGTTTGATAACAATGCTAGGACATATACTGTGACTTGTCTTCTGGACCAGAAAATTATCACCTTTTTCTAATTTTCCCATGAATGATTAAGGAGAATGGATGGTTTCTAATTTGGGGGTACACTATTTTATTTGTATTCATTATAATAAGCTTGTTAACTGATCTCCCAAATCTTTCATGTGTTTATTAATTGTTTTTTATTGGTTGACCTATTACAATCCTATTTAACATGATGATATATTGCCCCATTTTTTTTTTTTTTGACAGGCAGAGTTAGACAGTGAGAGAGAGAGAGACAGAGAGAAAGGTCTTCCTTTTCCATTAGTTCACCCCCAAAATGGCCACTACGGCCGGCACACTGCGCCGATCCGAAACCAGGAGCCAGGTGCTTCCTCCTGGTCTTCCATGTGGGTGTAGGGCCCAAGCACTTGGGCCATCCTCCACTCCCTTCCCGGGCCACAGCAGAGAGCTGGACTGGAAGAGGAGCAACCAGGCCAGAATCCAGCACCCCAACTGGGACTAGAACCCGGGTGCCGGCGCTGCAGGCAGAGGATTAGCCAAGTGAGCCACGGCGCCAGCTGCCCCATTTGTTTTCCTTCCAGTTATATTCAGTTTACAAGTTTTTTTGAATGCTTGTATGTATTTTATTAGGAAAATACACACTTAGAAAGGGGATATCTTGGTGGCAAATTGAACCTTTTACCACTATAAGTTGTTCTTTTTTCTAAAAAAATTTAAGTCTATTTTGACTAATAATAATCAGTGATCTCTTTTAGCTGGTGAGTTTAGTCCATATTAATTTTTTGTTAGCCAGAGTTCCCAAGTCTTACCCTCAGCCTGGTCTACCCCCAGCTGTTATGGGCAACTGTAGAAGAAGCCAGCATGAAGAAGATATTGCTTGCGCTCACCCTTTTTCTCTCTCTGTTTCTCTTTTTCCTTTTCAAATAAATAAATAAAACCTCACAAAAATGACAATCCTCCTCCAGTTTGAATAACTCTGAGTGACATCCATTGAAAATGCACCAGTCAAGTACTTATTTTAGACTGGACTATGTCCCTCTAAAGTCCACATGTTGAAATCCTAGCTCCCCAGTGTGACTGTACATGGCAATAAGGGTTAATAGAGGTTTGTTTAAGTCATAAAAGTGTGGCCTCGGTATGACAGGGCTGTTGTCACCATAAGAGGGAGACGGCAGGCCCATACATACAGCTTAGAAGAGGTCATGTGAGAATATAGTGAGAAGGAAGCCATTGAAAAGCCAGGAGCAGGATTTTTAGACAGACCATGTTTGTTGGAATCTTGATCTTGGACTTTTATCTTCCAAAATTATGTAAAATAAATGTCTCTTGTTTAAATCACCCTGTTTTACCTTGTTATAGAAGTCAAAGCTGACTTACATGTAACTATGCAAAGGCTAGCACTGACACAAATTCATTCTAGAATACACAAAATCAATATATCTTCCTACAGAGAAAAGATTTTCTTATGGAAATAATCACTTCCAAACATTTTCCAATAGAAAGAAAAAAAAAACATTACCTTCAGGTCTACAGAAGTATATGGGTGCTGGTAGACTCATTAAACCATAGGCTCTAAAGGCAGGAGTGCAGGCTTAATCAGCATGTGGCCAATTAAGCTGCTTTCTCAACTATAGACATAAACTCCCGAGTTTCTAAGCTGATCTATTGATACATATGCCACTGGTCATGAAGAAGATTAATGCCATGCTCACTAATTCAAGTAATCATTTCTTAAATCCCAATTATTTGCAGCACAAAGGAGACAGTAAAGGTATTTTGCAAAGTATGACAGTCTGATACAGGACTGAAGGCAGGGTGAAAGACAAAGTGAGCAATGAAGACCATGAAAAGTATTTGTCTAACAAGAGACTTCTGAAGACTAGCACTGCTGATAAAAGGATATCAGTGTCATTTTTTATGATAAAAAAAACTTTATGGCCAATGAATAACCCCTATCATCTCATGTTTAAACTATTTAGAGGGGCTGGCGCCGTGGCGCAGTAGGTTAATCCTCTGCCTGTGGCACCCGCATCACATATGGACACCGGTTCTAGTCCGGGCTGATCCACTTCCAGTCCAGCTCTCTGCCGTGGCCTGGGAAAGCAGTGGAAGATGGCCCAAGTGCTTGGGCCCCTGCACCGGCGTGGGAGACCAGGAAGAAGCTCCTGGCTCCTGGCTTCAGATTAGTGCAGCTCCAGCTGTTGTGGCCATTTGGAGAGTGAGCCAATAGAAGGAAGCCTTTCTCTCTCTCTCTCACTGTCTGTAACTCTAACTCCCAAATAAAATAAATAAAAATCTTTTAAAAAATAAAAGTATTTTGAGTGGCGTGTGTTATTTGTTTAAATCTGTGCAAAGTGTCATCAGTATGACCTTGTTTATTTCTTTATTAACTCTGGAATCATGTATCTTTACCAAAGTCAAAGAAGTAGTTAAGAATATCTCATGTCCCTATGGTTAAATGGTTTCCAGTAGCATAATTTTTATTTATTTTTATTTCATATATTTCATATTTATAATAGTATTGTATTAAGAGAAATAAACCTTTAAGGGAGAAAGCTGTATAACTATTTCTAGATATGATTAAGTTAATCTATGAAAAAATATTAAAGATCCTAGAATATCTTTTCTCTTTTATTCACTTATTAATATATTTGTTACACTGTCACATTTATTAAAAACTCTTGATTGGAACACATCTGTGATCATTGAGAGTTTATACACCTAAAAACTTTTCAGCTCGCAGCAATAATAAAAAATACAGCAATTAAATCATTAAAATGCCTCATAGTAATCTAGTTTTACTCCCCTAACCTCCACTTTTGTGGTTAATCACATAAATATATTTGATGACAAAAGATAAAAAGATGGAATGTCCTCTACAACATTTTTTTAAACATGTTCAGTTGCAAAAACTTCAAGGGGATGAATCATTTCTCTTTTGTTAATTGATCTAAGTCTGCATACGCAAATAATAACAATTCCAAAGAATTCCAAGACGTAAAAGCACATTCAGCATCTTAATACCCATATTTACTTTCTATATTAAAAAAATTCAATTGGCTTTTAGGTTAATGGATTTAAAACATTTTATGTCAAAGCAAATATCCCATTATTCCACTGAAAAGCATGGCAGTGAGAACTGCAAAGATTAGTTGCTAGTGCTGAGTAAACTTGCACCTTTCTTTCAAGATAATTTAAAGGTCTTGATCTTGGGTTCAGAGAGGAGACAGGGGCACTGAAAGGATAAAGATACCTTTTGCTTTAAGATCTAACAGCCTAGAGTTCAAATGGCCTCACAACACTAAAGGAGAATATCAACAGAGCTGTGAAAATAGAGGAGAAACTCTGTAAACAAGATAAATGTTCACTCAACTCAAACTTGTTTTCACAAGCCCCATGCCAGACAGTGGGACTCCAGCTGAGAATAAAGCAGACCTGGAATCAGAGAGTTGAGCATTTCAGAAACACAAAGCCATGGGATTTCTCACCTGCTTTCTCAATTACAGGTACACTAATATCTGGAGGCAAAGCAGAAATAAGCAAGAAAAAGAAGAGAACATTCCTAGAAGATGAAAGTTGTTTGCAAAATACTAGAGGCAAAAGCAAGGATGCCACACTACAAGGGTGAAATAATTCACCAAGAACTCAGACAGTTAGGCTGTGACGTCTTAGAATACATGCCAAGGATAAAACCGTAAAAGCCCGGCATAGGAAAACTTAGCAATTTTCATGTTAAATTTTGTATTTTATCCTAAGGTCAGAGTGCAAGAAGGAATTTTCTTAGAAAGTACACATGCTAGATGTCGGCATCACAAATCGTCTCTTAACACCTAAACCAAAAATCTACCACCAGAGTTCCAAGTTCACGAAATTCAAATGTATATTTTTGCTTATGTTTCTTTTTCATCTCCCAAAGGCATTTTGTTGCTTTGTTTTCACATGATATTTAACTACTAATTACCAACTTCGATCTTTGGGATATAAAAAAAGGGGTAAAACGTTTGCAGCTTTCATAAGGACTATCTAAAAGACTAAGAACTAAAATAGACAGCTAACAAAGCTTCAGGTTTTTCTTTATTGAACCTTCCAGTATCTGTCAGTTTCATAGTCTTTTGATTATGTGCCTTGTCACCTTGTTTTCTGTACACAGGCATTCTTACGAGGTGCTGATCATCTTATGAGCAAAACTGTATTAGTTAAGCCATGGGTATGGAAGGACCCTCCAAAAAAGTGAAGCATGAAGTTTGTAGAAGGATCACCACAAAACTGTGACAGATACTATTGTCTTACAACATGAGCCTAGGAGAGTTAACTCAGAAGGGAATCCGAGGAAAATAGAATAGCAGGGGCATTCTTGGAAGGGTATGATATCATCGACACCCAGCAAAGTGACACTTCACTATCGATAAAATAAAATGCTGCTAAATGTTTGTGCTAAGAAGTGAGGATTAATATTATGATTGTAATGTTATAATAATTAATATTCACTCCCCAAAGGCCTGCATTATAACAGATTAATTTTGAATTTTCTCTCTTCATTTCTGTAAATCTTGTGATTTCTGAGGATCCTTAATCTGTAAATAGAGTATATTCACACACTTTTTCCGGTTAATAGTCACTGCTTCGACTTAGAGCCTCTCAGATTATTCCTAGCTGTGGAATCCCCCTTTTCCATTAAAATTATGAGCACCTCTTTAAATCTTCTGGATGTCAGTGACTGTGCTCCTTCCCAGATTCTCACATTCTAAGACTTTTGGATTTATAGACTTCTGTTTGAAATCAGTTGGAAGGGAGGCATACAGAGCCCCAGTTGACAAATGCCTGTTAAGCTGTGTTATGTGTATGCACAACACTATGTTACATATGTTCTATGGATAGTCTACTGAGGAGAAAGTCAAGTATACACACACATATATATGTGTATACATATACATGCAATATATCACAAATATGAAGAGATATCAGAATTATACAGAAATGGATATTATGAAAAAAAAACTATTCATAATTTTCAAATGTTTGGTCCCCAAAGAATGTTATTTTCTAATTTCATTTCAAGAACTTTTTGAAGAACACTAGTATATTATTATTATTATGCAAGATTCTACAATCAATAATCTCATGAGACATGAGACATGTAATAATATCTACAACACTGTAACTAGGAACAAAGTAATGGGAGTTAATAGAATATAAAAATAAATGTTCTAACCATAGGAACCAAATGTTTCCTTTTTTCATCAAAGGTCAACGCGGGTTAACCAAAAGCAAGAAAAGGAGAGAATCCATTTTTAAGAAAGCATCAGAGCACCTCGTGGTAAAAAAACTATTGCATCTGACTCCAAGAAAACATCGGAGCACAGCTGAAGACAGATGGAGAGGAGCAACAGCAGATAGACCAGTCTGACACGCAGATCAAGGACAAAAGCCTTAGGCCAACAATAATGTTAGGAGTATAGCAAAGAATAACAGGTTCTGAAAATAGTGACTGCACTTTTAGATCCATAAATCTTAGTGCTCTCACAGAGAAGCAAAGATTGTATCTTTTTGTCATGCATAGTTATTATTCTCTCTCAACAATTTGATGTTTAAATACAGAAAAAAATATATATGGATAAATAATTATATTCTCTCAAAGCAATATTCTAATAATTTGCTCATTTAAAGTTAGCATATGTAACACAAAGAAATATAAAATGTTCAGTCTTTCAGTGTGATATCTTAATTCAATATTTAAGTAAAGAATGAGTCTTTAACCTAATTAGATCATCAAATCAATGTCATCTTTGGAATGTATCATAATTTATCTTTTTTTTTTTTTTTTGGACAGGCAGAGTTAGTGAGAGAGAGAGAGAAAGAGAGAAAGGTCTTCCTTTTTCCATTGGTTCACCCCCCAAATGGCTGCCACTCTATGCCGACCCAAAGCCAGGAGCCAGGTGCTTCCTCCTGGTCTCCCATGCGGGTGCAGGGCCCAAGGACTTGGGCCATCCTCCACTGCCTTTCTGGGCCACAGCAGAGAGCTGGACTGGCTATTAGGAAGACAATGTGAAAAATGTGTGTTGACTTTGATTCTTAACTGATATCTAACATTATACATTCTACAGAACTAACACTGTTCACTATGGGTGTCGATTGAAGAAACAAGAAAGGAATGGAAACTCATAAATTATATAGGATTGGTGATGGCTCATATATTTCCAAGAATTATCTGTGTGCAGGATGTTGCATTCAACTTGATATATAGATATATTCTTATCTAAACTAGGAAATTTTGCCATCCATGTGATCTGAACTGAGTTCCCAGCTCTCACTTTTAGCCCCTGGCTGTTGTGGGAATTTGTAGAGTAAACTAGTGGAGCCCTGTTTTTCACTTTCCATCTCTCAAATTACCTTGGGAAAAAAAATGATCAATTGGTTTAATGAAATTTGTATCAAAATCTCATAAAAGTTTTTGAGCATACATACACATGCTTATTCTACATTTTTTTTTTTTTTTATTTTTGACAGGCAGAGTGGACAGTGAGAGAGAGACAGAGAGAAAGGTCTTCCTTTTGCCGTTGGTTCACCCTCCAATGGCCGCCGCGGTAGCGCGCTGCGGCCGGCGCACCGCGCTGTTCCGATGGCAGGAGCCAGGTGCTTATCCTGGTCTCCCCTGGGGTGCAGAGCCCAAACACTTGGGCCATCCTCCACTGCACTCCCTGGCCACAGCAGAGAGCTGGCCTGGAAGAGGGGCAACCGGGACAGGATCGGTGCCCCGACCGGGACTAGAACCCGGTGTGCCGGCGCCGCAAGGCGGAGGATTAGCCTGTTGAGCCACGGCGCCGGCTATTCTACATTTTATATGAAGAGTAAAAATTATTTTGAAATGAAGTATAAAGTGGAAGCAGTCACATTTCTGTCACAGCCTTCTAAGAAAAGCTATATAGCTACCCAATAGAGACAACGTGGAATTATCATACAGTTAAACATATAGATGGCCAACAAAATAAACAACCTAAAATTAAAACTACACAAATATACTCAGTTAAATTTTGATAAGAAAGAGCAATGCAATAGATAAGAAAAGGCATTTTTGTTAAATGTTGCCAAAATAATTTGACATATAGAAGCAAAGCTAAACCTTTACATAATTTAATGCCTTACAGAAAAATGTTAATGCAAAACAGATCCTCAGCTCATGTTTAAAATACAAATATTAAAGCATTTTGGAAAATGCATGAAAATATTCTTCACTTAAGAGTAGGTAAGAACACTTAGGATTGGGGCAGTGGAGTAGCAAGTAAAGCTACTGCCTGCAGTGCCAGCATCCCATATGGGCACCGGTTGGAGTCCCGGCTACTCCATTTGCCTTCTAGCTCCAGGCTATGGCCTGGAAAAGCAGAAGAAGATGGCCCAAGTCCTTGGGGCCCTGCACCTGTGTGGGAGACCCAGAATAAGCTCTTGCTCCTGGCTTTGAATTGGCACAGCTCCAGCTGTTGTAGCCAACTGGGGAGTGAGCCAGCGATGAAAGACCTGTCTCTCTCTGCCTCTCCTTCTCGCTCTGTGTAACTCCAACTTTCAAGTAAATATGTAAATCTTAAAAAAAAGGAACACTTAAGATCGACAACACAACATGATTCATAAAAGGATAAATGGATGATTTGGAGTTCAAACTTCAATACTTTGTTTTATGTCAGCCCTTGCTAAAAGGATGAAAAATAAATACTGAGTGACAATTTTCAAACCATATATATGAAAAAATATTTATATCTAGAATACATAAAAAACTCATTCATCAATAGTAAAAAAGCGATCCACTAGAAAATGGTTCAAAGATAGACAAAAATATTTCAGCAAGGAGGATATATAGTTGGCCCTTGAAAATACTATTCAACATCATTCAATATTAGGAAATTCAAATTAAAAGAACAGTAAGATATCACTGTACATCTCTCAAAATGACTATAAAGTAAGATTAACACTGATGATAAGGCCGGCGCCATGGCTCAACAGGCTAATCCTCCGCCTAGCAGCGCTGGCACACCAGGTTCTAGTCCCGGTCGTGGCGCCGGATTCTGTCCCGGTTGCCCCTCTTTCAGGCCAGCTCTCTGCTGTGGCCTGGGAGTGCAGTGGAGGATGGCCCAAGTGCTTGGGCCCTGCACCCCATGGGAGACCAGGATAAGTACCTGGCTCCTGCCTTCGGATCAGCACACTGCGCCGGCCACAGTGCACCGGCCACAGCAGCCATTGGAGAGTGAACCAACGGCAAAGGAAGACCTTTCTCTCTGTCTCTCTCTCTCACTATCCACTCTGCCTGTCAAAAATAAAAAAAGAAAAAAGAAAAAAAAAAAAGAACACTGATGATAACAAATGCTATTGAAGATATAAAGAAACCAGATCATTAACATACTCATAATGCTGATGAAAAGTAAAATGGTAAAGCCATTCAGGTAGCTCTTTTAAAAATTACAAATGGATTTCACATATGTATTAGTCAGGGTTCTATAGAGAAACAAAACCAATAGATTGACAGGAGGTAATACCACAGCCTTAAGATAGAATTTTTGTAGGAAACCTCAGTGTTTTGAACTTAGGACTTTCAACTGATTGAATTAATGGGATGAAACATCCTATGTAAATTGATGGTCACTTCCTGTATGCAAAGCTAACTGAATGTAGGGGCTGGCATTGTGGCACAGTAAGCTAAGCTGATACATGCAACACAAGCAGCCCATAAAAGAGCTCCAGTACCAGCCTGGCTACTCTGTGTAAGAACAAGCTCCCTGCTAATGTCCCTGGGAAGGCATCAGAGCATGGCCCTTCCATCCAGGTGGGATACCCAGACAGAGTTCTTGGCTCCTGGCTTTGGCACTGACCAGCCTCAGCCACTGCAGCGATTTGGGGACTGAACCAGCCAATGGAAGATTCTTTTTCTCTCTCCAAATCCCTTTCTCTAACTCTCTCTCTCTCACTCACTATCACTCTGCCTTTCCAATAAATATGTAAGGATTTAAAAACTTAACAGAACACAGATAACAGGCATATCTACAAAACTTCTTCACAAAAGCATCTGTGTTGGTATTTGATTAAATAACTGGGTATGATACCTAGTACTACTGAGACACAAAACCAATTATCGTGTCATTATAATACAATAGTTGCATACTTAGACATTTATGCTTGGGAAATAAAAATCATCTTCACCCAGAAACCTGTATACTAATGTTCCAGCAGCTTGATTTGTGGAAATCTAGAGACTACCCAGTATCTGTCAATAGATGACAGTTTAAAGAAACGATGACTTAATCTTACCAGGCAACACCACTCTTCAAAAAAAGGAACAAACTATTAATATAGTTGGATATTAATATAATTTGGTTAAAAATCAAGGAAATAAGCTGAGTAGAAAACAAGATAATCTCAAAAATCCACATACTATATGTCTCTACTTATAAATCTTCATGAATCGGAGGTTTTTTTTTTATTTTTATTTTTTTTTTATTTTTGACAGGCAGAGTGGACAGTGAGAGAGAGACAGAGAGAAATGTCTTCCTTTTGCCATTGGTTCACCCTCCAATGGCCGCCGCGGTAGGCACGTTGCGGCCGGTGCACAGCGCTGATCCAAAGCCAGGAGCCAGGTGCTTCTCCTGGTCTCCCATGGGGTGCAGGGCCCAAGCACTTGGGCCATCCTCCACTGCACTCCCTGGCCACAGCAGAGAGAGCTGGCCTGGAAGAGGGGCAACTGGGACAGAATCCGGTGCCCTGACCAGGACTAGAACCCAGTGGCCGGCGCTGCAAGGCGGAGGATTAGCCTAGTGAGCCACGGCGTTGGCCATGAATCAGAATTTTAGAGATGGACAACAAATTAACGGTTGTAGAAGTTAGGAATTGGGAATAGTGAGTGTGACTATTAAAAAGTGACCCAAGATACTTTATAGTAATGGCATCATTAAGTATTTTGACTTATTTGGTAATCATTACATGGAGCTACACATGACTAAACTAGATAGATACCTCACCCTGCCATCCACACACAAATACACATAAGTACATGTATAATTGATCAAATGGAGATATGCTCTGTGGATTGTATGAATGTCAATTCCTTGTTTTGGGTTATTCAAGATGTCAACTATTTAAGTTGTGAGGGTGAAAGGGTACACAAACCTCTCTGGGCATTTATTCATACCTTCCCATGAATCTATAACTGTTTCAAAATATTAAATTTTTTCCCAGTGAATCAAAATAAGAAATTAACATGCAAAATAGTCCTACATTGTTCATCACCAGATTGCTCCATCTACTTACATTTTTTAGTTCTATGAGAAAAGGGGTCTTAAGCTGAATTGAATAAGAAACCTAACAATAGGTAATACATGTGCATTTAATTTTAAGAAAAGACTTGGCAGTCATGGTGGTGTGGTGGGGAAGAGACTGCATTTTCTTTCTTTTTTTTAAGATTTATTTATTTGTTTGAATTGTAGACACACACACAGAGATATCTGCTGTTAGTGCACAAATGGCCACAATGTCTGGATCTGGGCCAGGCCAAACCCAGGAGCCAGGAATTCTATCCTGGGTTCCCACATGGGTGGCAAGGGCTTGCATACTTTGGTCATTCTCCACTGCTTTCCCAGGTACATTAGCAGGGAGCTGGATCCAAAGCAGAGCAGCTGGTATTTGAACCCATGCTCTGATTTGAGATGTTGGTATCACAGGCAGTAGCTCAACTGCTGAACCACTTATTTAATTCAAGGGGAGGAGAGGGCAATTAAAGAGAAAGGGGAGATGGGAAGAGAGAGAGGAAGAGGGAGAGGGAGGGAGGGAGGGCGGGCGGGCGAGAGAGAGAAATGACAGTGTGGTGGGTAGGGTATCTCCCATCCAGTGGTTCACTCCCCAAATGCCTGCATAACCTGGGGCTTGGCCAAGGAGAACCAGGGGACCAGGGATTCCATACCTGTCTTCAACATGAGTAGCAGGGGCACAAGTAATTAGGCCATCTTTCTGCTGCTTGCCAGGGACCTTAGGAGGAAGCGGTTTTAGAGCTGAAACAGCAGGACACCAAGTGACATTCTGATATGGGACGCTGACATTGCAAGTGACAGCCGAACCTGTTTTGCCCTGCTGGCCCCCATTTGTGCATCTTCTGAGATATATACCAGTTTCTAAGAACAGCTGTTCCAAAAGTCTCACATCTCCTAGGAACACTCATGTATGACTGAGTGAGAGGCAGGTCTAAGAGCTGCCTATTTAAATATAACTTTTTTCACAGCTCCCTGGAGGTCGGGTAATAGTTTGTTGAGGCTGTATCACAATTCAGCATCTCTCCTTTCCAAGTCCTGTTTCTCTCTCTTTCTCACAAGTACTAATCCCTAACAAACACCTTTCCTTCTCTACCCCAAAAGGAAATAACTCATGTGAACACTGGAGTAGTGGGTGCTTAAATTCCACAAGTACCCCTGATGGACAGGTGTACAACCACACAGAGTTATGTCTTTTTTTAAGGGTTTATTGGAGAAAACCCAGCAGACCTGAGGGAAGGGGCAAAGAAGGAGAAAGGAAAGCCTAAGAGAGAGACAGAGACAGAGGTCAGGAGACCAAGGGGAAGAGAGGAAGAGAGGGAGGGAGGGAGAGAGCAGGAGAGGGAGAGAGAGGGAGGGAGGGAGGGAGTAGAGGGTTTTTTTCAGAGTTATGTTTTTGAAAAGTTTTTTTTAAAGAAGATTTATTAATTTGAAATTCAGAGTTACAAATAAAGAGGTAGAGACAGATAGAGAGAGATAAAGAGAAAGATCTTCCAATTGCTTGTCCACTCCCCCAGAAGGCTGCAATGGGAGTGACTGGGCCAGAACAAAGCCAGGAGCTTTACCTTTACCTAGGTATCCCACATGAGTGGTAGGCACCCAAGCTCTTGGGACATCTGCTTCGTTTCCCAGACTGTTAGCAGGGAGCTGGATAGGAAGTGGAGCAGCCTGGACACAAACCAGAGCCCATGTGGGATGCAGGCATCACAGGCGGTAGCTTTACCTGCTACAGCACAACACTGGCCCCAAAAGTTCTTAATTGCTCAGTTAATCTTTATATTATCATGTTATATATACTCTCCAAAGACATAGAATTTTTAAGATGAGTACTAATATGTAAATGATAAATAAGCAAAGATATAAATAACAACTTTTTCTGGATAGTAGCATAATGTAGTATTTTCATTCTAGTTTCTATGATTTATGGAATTTTATTCATTGTTTATGATAATCATGGACACTAATAATTGGAAAAAAATAGAGCAGATATTTGGTACAGTGGTTAAGTCACATCTTCAGAGAACCACATCAGATACTGGAGTCCTTGGGTGTGAGTCCTAGCCACACTGCTGATCCAGTTTCCTGCTAATGCATATCCTAGGAGCAGCAAGTGATGGCTGAGGTACTTGGGTCCTTGTCACATGGGAGACCCGCAATGTGTTCCAATCTCCCGGCTTCAGCGGGGTCCAGCCTCAGCCACTGCAGGCATTTTTGAGTAAACTTGTAGATAGAAGATCAATATCTCTTTCTGTCTTTCTCCCTCTCTCTTTGCCCTCCCCTTCCAAATAAGCAACTCAAATAAATCAATTAATTTAGTAGAAAAATAACAAAGTCAAACTAAGGGGGAAATTTAATTTTCACTCAAACTAAAACTTAATTTAAATTTAACCTTCCTCTGAAAGTTGAATTGCTTTAATCTTATTTCTATTCTTCTCTTTGTACACAATATCATAACAGATAAAACTTTATAAAACAAGTTTAATTGTTGGACTCATAAAGCCTGGAACTAGCTTGGGAAATGATCACATCTGAAAGTAGATATTATCTCCATTTCAGGGCTGTAATTTGCCAGTTTTGAAATAGAAATATTTCATCCCATAATTGCTTTAAAAGATAAGGAGAGGTCTAAGTATCTTTTTTGAAAAAATTAGAGGGTAACTTTTGGGTCAACCGTTCCAAATGGCAGCTTGTCACCTTTAATGATAGCCTGAAATGAAATTCAGTGGTGATTACAGTACATGATTGCCTCATTTGGATTTTCTATGCAGGCTTAAATTAAACTGATTACATAACGCAATTCTTTTATCAGAACATTTAGGGTTATACCAGTTTCTAAACTTTTCATTTCAGATATGTCTAAAAAGCATTGGAAAATGACAAAGATTCTATGTACAAAGAGTAATGAACTTGAATATATTTTTTCTATTTTCACAAATTAATTTTTCTTCATAAGAACATGAACAGCCCTTGTCTCTTCTAATGAAGAACAGTGTTTTTTTCTTCATACTAATTGTTGAACTCTTTACATAGTGCAGGGTTAACCTTAAAGTATTAAAAGTAAATTAAAAACAAATCTTTGTAAAAATTAAAAGTAGAAATAGGAGAGGGAGGAGGAAGAAGCACTGGTGTGTGAGAGAGAGGGAGGGTAGGGTGGTAAGTATCACTATGTTCCTAAATCTGTTTCTATGAAATACATGAAAGTTGTATAATAAATAAATTTTTTTAAAAATGAACTCACTTTTATAATGAAAGTATTATGTTGCTTAGAGGAAATATTTCTGTATAATAAAACTAGAAGTTGAGTGACTAATTCCACATACTTAAATGTTAGATGTTACTTCAAATATGGAATTGAATCAGGAGCCAGGAGCTTCATCCATATCTCCCACATGGGTGGCAGAGGCCCAAGCACTTGAGTCATCTTCCACTGCATTAGCAGGGAGCTGTATCAGAAGCAGAGTTCAGGGACTTGAACTGGCCCCTACATGGATTCTGGCACTGTAGGCAGTGGCCTAAATGCTGTGCCACAGTGCTCGCCCCCTATTTTTACTTTTAACTGATACATAAAATTGTACTTTTTAAGAAGTACCACATAAAGAATCAATACATGCATCCATAGTGTATTGATAAAATTTAAGTTATAATGAATGAATGAATGAATGAATATTATTGCTTAACTTAGAACTGTCAAATTAAAGCCAAATTTTTCAGACTGGTTATATCTGCTTGAAGTACTAAATTAAGAAAAAAAAATCAAGGCTGTAAATCAAGGTGAAAGAAATAGAAGTTATAACCCATCAACCAGAACTTCTACAGAAAATGACACTGTAGTATAAAACATAGTAAAACTGAGATATTGTCACTTGCTAAGCATTTGCTACCTTTGAGATAGCCTAATTTTATAAGCATTTTGAGGTTTAGCCTGTATTGTGACACAGCATTTTTAAACAGTACTGATGTCAGCAAATATTCCAAATTTTAGCCAGTACAACCTGGGTTCAACATTAAAGTCAGATATATCCAAAACAGAAATTAGAATGTCAGCATTTTCAGGACTCAATGTATTAAGGTGAGTTAGTTTATAGATTGGTTTTGAGGATTAAATTGTATATAAATATACATAGGTAGGTGTATATATTAATTACATATATAATATATAAATTTACACTGATCTATGAGGGCACTTCAAATATTTAATAAAGAAGACAATAGGCCAGTGCCGCAGCTCAATAGGCTAATCCTCCGCCTGCGGCGCCGGCACACTGGGTTCTAGTCCCAGTTGGGGCACCGGATTCTGTCCTGGTTGCCCCTATTCCAGACCAGCTCTCTGCTATGGCCTGGGAGTGCAGTGGAGGATGGCCCAAGTGCTTGGGCCCTGCACCCGCATGGGAGACCAGGAGAAGCACCTGACTCCTGCCTTCGGATCAGCGTGGTGTGTTGGCTGCAGCGCGCTGGCTGCGGCAGCCATTGGAGCGTGAACCAATGGCAAAGGAAGACCTTTCTCTCTGTCTCTCTCACTATCCACTCTGCCTGTCAAAAATAAACAAAAAATAAAAGACAATTAATATGTAATTTTATTTTAGTGCAAAAAGTGTTTGAAATTAATATTATGATGCTTATCATCTTGTATCCTTGTCTTTTCTTAACTTAATTAAAATCTCATCATATGCATTCACCATGAATGTATTGAATACATACTGGATGCATGAAGGATTCTGCAGACCCTCTCCAAAATTAAGCGACAATAAATCATAAAAAATATAAAGGTAAATATAAAACATACATCCAATAAATTTGTGCAATGATTCAAACATTTTGTCCACAAGAATAAATTCCTAGAAATTTTCCTAGAAGCTTATAACAACGAATAGATCTTTAAAAAAAATACTACCGAACCTCCATGGGGAGACTGAGAGACTTAGTGTGTAAGCTGTCATCAGCCTTTTATGACTTACAACCTGTTCCCAGAGCTCAGTGTGAAGGAACAGGCAGTCTGCACATTAGACTGGAAGACAGGGATCCCTCGCTTCTCAGCTTAGTCTCAAGGACTATGCAACTGCATTTTCCTAAGCCGTTTGCTTCCCACCTTTTAAAAAAATATATATAATATTTTATCTGGATGGATAATTTCCACATTTTTAAATAAATGTCCTCTCTTTTGATACATAAAATACTTTACTTCATTGCTTATTAAATTTCTGTTGTAGGAATAAATAGCATTGCCTAACTTGAGATGTCAAATTGAAGCCAAGTTTGAGCAATTGGTAACAGATGCCTGAAGTTTTGATTTGTTTTAATATACAAAGCAAAGAGGTTTATTTAGTGCTCAGTTCTGTGGGTCTCAAAGCCTGGTGCTGGTCTTGCTTTTCTGTGTCAAGGGCCTCACAGTAGCTCTGACTGCAGTAATGAATTGTCAAAATCATTAAGACTGCACTGAGATAAATTAAGCCTGTATTCTCTAAGAGGGGGAATCCCAACATTTCTATTTCTCCTGGTTCTTTGTTGCAGAAGCTAAAAGCCAGTGAAGAAGGCTGAGAGAATAGGGACTCTTAGGGTGGAAGCTCTAATTCACTTAAGAAGAGATGAGGATAGAGGACCCTAAACATGGTCACTCCATCTCATCCACAGGGTGGGGGTTGTTACCCAGAAGGCATAAGCAGACCACACCAGATGGCCTGGCCAGGTGTATTCTCTCTACTCAACCGGGTAACCTCGCTCTTTCCCCAGTCCGAGCGACTGGGCATTCTCTCTCGGGTTCTGTCTGGAGAGGTGCCCATCCATTCTTACGGATGTCCCTACCCTAATAAATCTTGCTATTTTGCTTTCCACTAAAACAAACAAACAAACAAACAAACAAAACCACAATACCAGAACCAGCATCCTCACCATAAACTAGGCTTTTAACTCCAAGAGAAGTAGAACATTAAACCACCACAAGCTCTATAGCTGAGGCTCAGAAACTTACCCTAGGAGAAGAAGGCCTTAAAAATGGAGCATACTGAAACTCTCCATATGCCAACTGGTATGATTTCTAGAAATATGTGGTTATTTCATGCCAAATGTATTCTCAAAAAGATGAGATTTTAGTGTTCATCAATTAAGACTGAGCTAATAGCTTTATGAAAACAAAACGTAGAATCACAAGTCAGCTGGTTCAGCAGGGAAGTCCAGAAAGACAGCTAAGAAGAGCCCTCTGTTGTCAGGAAAATCCTCAAGACTTTCTTTTAAGACTACCTTGACCCGGCACCATGGCTCACTAGGCTAATCCTCCTCCTGTGGTGCTGGCACTCTGGGTTCTAGTCCCAGTCAGGGCGCCGGATTCTGTCCCGGTTGCTCCTCTTCCAGTCCAGCTCTCTGCTGTGGCCCAGGAGGGCAGTGGAGGATGGCCCCAGTGCTTGGGCCCTGCGCCCGCATGGGAGACCAGAAGGAAATATCTGGCTCCTGGCTTCAGATCAACACAGTGTGCTGGCCATAATGGCCATTTAGGGGGTGAAGACCTTTCACTCTGTCTCTCTGTCTCACTGTCTAACTCTGCCTGTCCAAAAAAAAAAAAAAAAAAGAAAGAAAAGAAAATAACTGGTAATAAAAGGATCTTTTATAATGAGAGGGTCAGTCACTGTGGAGACAATATGGAGATATATCAGAAATCTGAATGTAGAACTAGCATATGACCCAGATATCCCACTCCTGGGAATTTATCCAAAGGAAATGAAATCAGCACACGCAAGAGTTATTTGTGCCCCATGCTTGTTGCAGGTTAATTCACAATAGCCAAGTTATGAAATCAACACAGGTGTCCATCAACTGAATACTGGATAAAGAAACTGTGGTATATGCACAACATGGAATACTACACAGTGGTAAAGAAAAAAAAAATGAAATCCTGTTTGCAAAATGGTTGCAACTGGAAATCATACTAAGTGAAATAAACCAGTCCCAAAAAGACAAATACCATATGTTCTCCCTGATCTGTGGTAACTAACACAGTACCTGAAATGTAATCTATGGGAGTAAAATTGTTGTGATGATTTTGAACAGCCCTCCTAAGACTGTTGAGGAACAGCGTTTTTTAATATACTATTTGTAGAACTCCTACTTAGAGTTAGTCTTATGCATATAAAGTTAACTGAAAATAGATTTTGGGGCTGGCACTGTGGTGCAGTAGGTTAATCTTATGCCTGTGGTGCCAGTATCCCATATGGGCACCAGTTCTTGTCCCTGCTGCTCCATTTCTGATCCAGCTCTCTGATATGGCCTGGGAAAGCAGTGAAGAATGGCTTGAGTGCTTGGGCTCATGCACCCACCTGGGAGACCTGGAGGCAGCTCCTGGCTCCTGGCTTTTGATTGGCCTAACTCCGGCTGTTGCAGCCACTTGGGAAGTGAATCAGCAGATGGAAGACCTCTCTCTCTCTCTCTCTCTAAATCTACTCACAAATAAATAAATAAAATCTTAAAAAGAAAACAAATCTTTGTAAAAAGTAAGAATGGGGATACGAGAGGGAGTAGGAAAAAGGTTAGGAGTGGGGGCCGGAGGGAGGGTAGAATCAGAAGAATCAGTATGTTCCTAAGTATGTATGAAATGCATGAAGTTTGCATACCTTAAAAAAAGTTTCTAGCTAAAAACAAACAAAACAAACAAAAAACCCCACAAAACTTAGTTGTCTAACGAGTTTGAAGGATTTCTTGAACGTGACAGAGTTTCCAAAGAAATCAGCCATGTACCAATGAGGTGTTTATTTCAGGCCACTGTTCTTGCATGGCTCTATGTGTGTTTTCTGAGGCCAGCTTCACTTTGATGTTAATTGTCTGAGGCTGATCCTTCAGCACATTCCAATCTGTACTCTACTGTTTGATAACCTTTCAAATCTATTATCAAAGATACAAAATTCAGAACCTATATTTTCTAACCAAGGAAAAATATATAGTAAGATATAAATTATGATGATGATGATACATAGCCTTAATTTTGAGTATCTTTAGTTTTTCTTATTAGTTTTAGAGATTTTGTTACTTCTTGTCCATGTCTGTCTAAGGCTTCCTATGTATTATTTTCTAAGGAATTGTCTATTTAAAAAAATAAACTTCATCTCAATACCATGTTTCTCTGTTTTCACATAATATTTTTACTTACTTGACAACAAATATTTTGGAGAAATTATTGAAGTTTTATTCTAAATTTGAGTTTCAGGTTATTTTTAACATTATCAACATGAGAGTGATGATCAACTTTATTCTCCTAGTACAAGCAACTGAAAGTGTATGTATTCTATTTCTTAGGGTAATATTTATTTGTGCAGCATGCTTGAATATTAAAGTAGTTTTTATTTCATAGGCTTTCTATGTAAAAATATAACACTTTCATAATATATAGTAATTTGGATTTCTAAATTTTACTGCAAAAAAGGTGCTATTTCTCTCTGAAATTCTCCAATTCTCAAGTTTATATTTGAAAGTACATATCCCTAGTCAAAAGCCAACAGATTATTCTGTAAAGAGCATAGTAGTATGTCTTTGATGAATCAAGGCATCAAAATAACACAGATTGAACAGACCTCAGAAAAATGAAGGTGATGTATTTCCAGAGTCATGAACAAGAACAACATATTTATATTGGAAAAGCCTTGAAATTTAATTTATTTAAATGTTGTCTAATTAAATACACTGAGTGATTTATAAAACCAGTTGTGGATACAATCATAAATTCAAACATGCACACACATACAAAATATTTTTCCGGAAAGTATTCTTAACTGTACATTTAAAACTGAAAACAACTATAGGGTAATTTTATGTATAAATAAAAATTAAATCATCAACTGTAAATTTATAAAGTATTTATAAAGGCCTTTTATTTAGAAATTGATTTACTAATGCTGTCAACACAGACTAAGAGATTTGGAAATTTAAAGTGAATGCTTATGTCTTTCACATTAAAAGCCAATTAATAAAGGAAGCATTATTTATCATTAGACGAAAAGACATCAATACCTGACTGACTTAATTAGCCCAGGTACATGACCTTCCTCATTTGAATATATATATGATTAGACACTGAAGAAACGAAGTTTTTTTTGTTTTGTTTTTGAAGTTTTGACGAATGAGTTTATTCCTTATAAATTAATTATACTCCCAGCAGAAAATCTGCCTAACCACAAGATTGGCCCAATGAGACATTCTAATAATAAGGGTGTAAATATAAATATTATCAATTTTTTGGAAAAGGGGAGCAAAGACAAGGTTAAAGACCCACAATTTTGTGATGTGAAATAACTGTACATCTTCTGAGTAATTTCTTCAATGATTTCTAAGCAAGAATATAGAAGATTTACTAGAAGTAAATCTTGAATTATAGACAATATGTTCCATCAAAATGCTAGGGTTAGTATGTTAGCATTTTTCAGAAAAGACATGTCAGATTGTAATAACTACTTTAAAAATACCCTTGCTGTGATATTTACATACATTTTATATTTATTTCTGATGCAATTAATATAGTTTTTAAAATGGATCCTTTGTGTCTAATGTCCCAAATTTTTTAAATGTGGCAAAATAGTGTGTACATGTATATGCTAATGTGTTTATATGTGAAAGGATCTTCAAAAAGTTCATGGAAATCATGGCAGTTTGAAGAAATTTACATTTCATGATTTTTATTCAAATAAACACTATTTTATTCCATTTTTCCTCAAACTTTTCTAATTACCTTCATGTGTGTGTGTGTGTGTGTATCTTGTTGGATACATTTACTGTCCAAGTGGAAAGTTAAGAGGGTCTGTGGTTTTAGGGTTCTTACTTTCTGCAGAAATTTAGAAGGCACTATGTGGGGAATTCCCACTGTGCCGTTCCAATCAGTATGGTATTCTCAAACACAGGAAAAGCACTAACATAACTAGAACCAGATAGAAATTTTATCTACCCAGCAACTAGTAAGAAACTCAATTCCTTATAAATTCTTAGTGGGATCATAAAAAATACCACTAAAATAAAAAAGAAGGCAGTTTCAATGAACATAGATACTTTTCCTGTTATTCTTTGTACACAGTTCAAGTTAATACCATTATCAGGGCCAGTGCCGTGGCTTAACAGGCTAATCCTCTGCCTTGCAGCACCGGCAAACCGGGTTCTAGTCCCGGTCGGGGCGCCGGATTCTATCCCGGTTGCCCCTCTTCCAAGCCAGCTCTCTGCTATGGCCCAGGAAGGCAGTGGAGGATGGCCCAAGTGCTTGGGCCCTGCACCCGCATGGGAGAGGGTGAACCAATGGCAAAAAGAAAGACCTTTCTCTCTGTCTCTCTCTCTCTCTCACTATCCACTCTGCCTGTCAAAAAAAAAAAAGTTAATACCATTATCAGATCTTATGATCAGGATTCCCAATCAAATGTACAAGAAATTAAATCAGGTAGTTCATGAAAGAGGTTTTAGAGATAATCTAATCTGGGGGTAGTAGGTAAAGCAATACTCTATCAATGAACATCTGGGGAGAAAAACATATGGAAACACCTAATATTAGAAAAATACAATTTTTTTCTAATAAAGTTTGCCCTTGAGTTTTTACATGCCCTAAGTCTGCCTTGGTTTGACTGGTAGAATCTTCATTTCTGTTTCTCTGAGCTCATGCAGTCACTGACTTTCTGAAGCTCCCCCATAAATAATAAATGATAGAATGTGAAAGCCTTTCTCTAACTACATCTGTAATTCTGTATTACCCTCTTGTTAGTTGATTTTTAATAACTTGGATTAAATAAATATTCATGTATTCAAATATGTGAATCTTGAATCTATCTTGGATTCAAAATTATCCAGTTTCCAGTTAGGTTTATTGGATGAAAGAAACAAACATTGAAGAGGGACTCGATAATGGTGAGCCATAGCAGCTGCAGGATATGTATATATAATCTAAATTCATGAAAACTAGCAAATTCATAAAATCATACTAAATAGCTTTCATTGAGGCCACTAAGGCCACTGAGTTCTGAAGGACATGTACACCATCCCTACCAGGACTCCCACCAGTTTACTGGCAAGTCTAGATTCTCTGATTTGAGAAGAGGTTTGCCTGAGTTGCACACTATTTCACACCTGGGAGATACTAAACACTTTGACCACGAGACATGGGGAAATGTAATTTTCTGTGGCCTTGGGACTTCATAGATCTGCAGCATACTCAAGGAACATGTACAAATAATGAATCAGTTACTTCCTATGGGTAATTAGATGTAGATCTGTTGAGAGATTATCAGAGGACTACATGATCTGTTTGTATATTTCCTTAAATATTTGAATGTTTCTCAGGGTGACTGTTCAGATTCAAGTCACTGAGAACTTAAGAGGAAACCAAATTAATGACTGGTTTCCCCCACTTGAAATACAGGTTCAGGTATTATGCAATCACTGGAGATCACTAAATGGAGTTTGTGTCCCTTGTGCACACAGGTAGAAAATTCTTCTTCCTAGTCTTCCACACAGTTGGTAAATCTTAATTTTCTTAGTTTAGCTCAAATTATTTAATCAACTACTCTTTTACGGAGGTTATTACCATCAGGTGCTGAATGCCATGTGACCAGTTTATCCATGTCACTAATCAGGTGACATCTCTCCCCATCCAGGAGTGATGAGACAACAGCTATGAAGATGTGGGAATGGGATGGGGGGCGTAACACAACTGGTAGGCACTGACAGATGTTTTGTCTGGGATATACACGATTTGGAGTTCAATAAAGTTTTCATTAAGTTGAAAGGGAATGACAATCAAACCTTGACCAGAACCATGTGGCAACGAATGGGAGATCTAGCTGTTACATTTAAGGTGTTTCCAATAGTTTATGAGTAGACAAAATTGGATTTTCTTTTGGGAGGAAGACTCTAAAGATGTTTCTGAAAGACAAAGATAATTAATGCCCCAGTCTAAGCTAGCAGGCGTTTTCCTTTATCTTCAGTTCCAAAAAAAACATACACTTTCACTAGCTATAATTTTATCTCACCTTCCCCAACTGTTCCGTACTCTTACCCATTCCTTTCAGCTGGAACACAAAAGGAACAAGGTAATTTTGTGAAGAAACTTATATAGACATTACTGAGACATTTAATTTGGCCCACACAGGCAATTATAGAACAACTGTATGCAGTGTGTTTGTAAAGAAGTTTTAGCACTTGCATTGTTTTTTGGGGTACTGGGGTTCCATGCTGAAGATTGTATTATGCAAGCTAAATGCACTGTGCTGGCTGGGATCATGATTCCTGGAGTTGAGTTATGCCTTACTGCATGTTTTCTGTTTTTCCTGTAACCCACTGATTTTACACTTAGCTTCCAAACTTCCTCTCTTTTCTTGCTCTTGCTCTTTCTTCTGCCCCGTTGCCAAGATACTCTGATCTGCAGGTTTCAGTGTCCATATCACACATCGTTCTTATAAAATACAGTTCATTGGTACAAGTTGCCTGGTTCTATTTTCCTGACAACTTCTTACTGTGTTTTTTGTCTCTCAGGACCAATTATTTCCATGCCTTCTGGGTCTGACCAAATGCTTAAATTCTGAGTAGAATTAGCTATACTGTTTCAGACTGGTATGTGGTTTAGTGTGGAAAAGTAGAATTCCAAAAGCGGTATAATAAATAAGTTAAACTTTGAAGAATGGGAAGGCTACCGAGGGTGAAATATCCTCCCAAGTAGTTTTGTTTTTCTTTATAACTCATTATTTTATCACTGAAATTACAAATATGGAAGTTACTTTCTTTTCAGGGAACTTATGATTCTTTTCCAGTTTTATCAAGTGTAAGTAATGTGATTCTAATTCCTCCCTTTTGATATTTTTGTTTACCATTCCTGAAAATATAAATTTACTATCATGCTTATCAATAATTTCACTTAACCAAATGACTGAGGTTGGCACCATTTTAATTTTTCTTTTGAGTACAGGCAACTCATTACATGTCTTTATGTCTCTTATGTTGAAAAATATTATAATTCCCTTCACATTTTTAATGAGATATATTCATCATCGTGTGTCTTTTAATCATTGTTGTTACTTAGTTGGAAGGTTATCAGAATGTATCAATGGCTCTCATTGTTCTGAAGAAATGTCTTTACAATTAAAAACATAACGATCTGTTTTTTAGCTGTCTGCTATATTGTTCTGCCTTTGTTGTTGAGACAATCAAGTGTCCATGTACTATGAAAAGCAGTAAAATAAAAAAGTACATATACTGGACAATTTTCTTTAAAGTCTCAAATTGTCCTTACTGCATTATCTTTAAAATTTAAAACTCAGCATCATCATTAGGTCTTTTATTTGCTTCATGCTTCCTTCTTGGCTAGATTGTGGTGTGCTTGGTGTCACTAATATTTCAAATGAGAGGGAGATGTGACTCAGAATTTGTGATCTGAAATATTATAATGCTTTTTTATACAAAATATATAAAAGAACTCATACAAGAATGGATTGATTTTTCCCAAGATACACTGATATTAAAAGGGGAATTAATTTTAGAGAAGTTATAACACCAGTTTGGAAATCTGTAAAGACTCAATTCAGTTCTAAAGCATCAAGAAATTACAAAATTCTCTTTCCATCCAAAGATAGAGATAGTTTTGTTCCTTTTCTTCCCCACACCTTCCCACAACCCAATGCTGGATCTGAGAACCATTTATCGGTGTATGTTTTGAGAAAGGCATTACTATTTTTACATTTTTTTTTCATTTTGATAGCTAATGAGTCTTTACAGCATCATAAAATAGCATCTAATAGTATGTGCACATACATACATACACAAGATATATAAAACTCTAGTGAATATAGGAAATATAATCAACTGTTAAGACTGAAAAATCTTCTGGACCCTTTTCTAGTATTATCTAGTGTAATTTTTACTTTCCTGGCTAAGAATGTTATTTGTTTATTTTTTTAAGAATCAAATATTAAATTATTAAATATTCATTGAAGTACAATCTCTGTTAATAGTTATTTTAACAAAAAGACATATAGTATGCATTAAGAAGAGAATAACAGAAGTAAAACTGGAAATTCTATGTATGATAATGAAACAATAAGCCTCTGTTATACCTGCTAAGTTAATCACATTTCCCTTAAATACCAATTTCAAATACACAGCAGAGCAACTTGTTCACTATTTTAGTATCTGATATCAAGGCATAGTAAACTCTCCTGAAACAATTAGTGAGAAGATTAACTCATGAAAATTATACATATCTACAGTGATTAGTAGTATCAAAACTTTATTAAATAATTTATTTTGAAATATATTTTTTCAAGCTCCTGATTTTGGTTAGGAAATTAATATAAGCTTTATGAAATGTACATTCATAATATAGAAATATGGAAAACTAGGGTAAATATATCTAAGCTGTGTTTGCAGATCTTCAGAATTATCAAAATATAGTTAACAAAGTTAATAAAAAGTAACATTTGTTGAAGTATGCAGAGAATAACTTGTTCAGATATATCCATGTATATCTGATTAGAAATTTATTCAGGATGGACTTTGAATGTTTAATTTCATCTGGAATCACAATATATTTGAGAAAATGTGTCTCGTTTTCATTCTTCAAGGACATTGGTACCAAAGCAAAACAAAAGGACGTCTTCTGTTTCTAATAAACTGAATATTTTGATGTCCAGGCAGTGGAAAAATAATTTGAGAGGTAAAAATGACAAACAACTTGTATCTTGGATAGAATTTCCTACTAAATATCCTAGAAAAAGTTTTAGATAGAGCTGTAAGTATGAAAGGTACATGGGAAAGAAATTAATTGTGGCAAACTCTGAATATTATTTTTCCATCATCAAAATGAATGAATAAGAAACAATTTTTTTTTATGAACTGCCTTTTGGTGGTGAATTCAATGTGTTTTCAACTAAACTCTGGTTAGATGTGGTTTGGGTGTCCTATTTGCAACAGGACATACACATATAAGCATATGTATTTGTGAATATGTATTTTTACAATATGATGTTTTATTTATATTCATATTCTTATACGTATCTATAGTTCATACTTCTAACATAGATTGAAAATTAGTTTTACAGAATGCAAAGCTTGCTAGGAAGCAATTATAACAGACTTACTCCCAAGTTTCAAAATAACAATAAAATATATAATGTCCAATTAAAGTACTTAATGTAAATTGGGTCATTTACTTTTAACTTTTAATTTATTGTTGCATCCACTCATCAGCTAAAATAGAATATTACAAAAACCAGTGACAGTCACACTTGAATTTTGTCAAAAATGAGAGGCAAAGAGACAAGGCAATGGATCGGGACCGACACTCCTTACAGAGTGCCGCCCCCAACAGTGAGTTACACAGCTTTTTATAGTATTACATCCACTAGGGCTCACAATTGCAAACCGAACCCCTTGTGTGCAGTGAAAAACAAACAAACAAAAACCAGATTGTGGTTGTAAGATAACAGTTAACAAACAAATCCAATAACAGATCTAAGATATGGTTGTAAGGTAAGTGAAGGACGTATTTCTGTAAATGTAGTTCCTGGGAATTTGGGCTCATTCACAAGATACACCCTTAGCTGTTAGCAAGCAAAGCTACTATGTACTGAAACAAGAGGTCTGCAATTAGCTTTTAGCTACACTCACTCCATTCTGATTTTAACTCTATATTATAACTAGGAATAATACCCCCATTTACCTACCTCAATATGAAACCAATAGTACGTGGCTAAATGCGAATTTGATATAGTATGTCTTCTGGTCTAAAGTTTTTTTTTTTTTTTTTGTACATTACCTTTAGCAAAGCAGAATATAATGGAATACAGCATTTTTTAAGGACTTTGATTTCTGATTGGAATAAACTGTGTGTACACTTTTAAATTCAATTTCTAATACTTCATTCTTCCTCCAAAACACTTTGATTTACAAAATAAAATAAGTAAATCATTTGATACTATGAAAAATAAACTAGAAAGTATTTTGATCTTTCAAAATATCAAACCATACCAATGCTTTTATGCTAACCTTTCATAAATTAAATTTGTCATACTATATTTGAAAAATAATAAAATTATAATTTGTTACATTTATTTTATACTCTAAATCTCATTATGAGGGAAATTCACTATGTGGGAGTAAACATTGCCTACGAAAACCCTAACTTTACCTTATTTTGATAAATTCCTCAATCTGTTAATTATTATTCATTAAAAAGCTTTGCATAACTAGAAAGACAAAAATAGAGCCAGATAGCGGCAATGGAGACAAGAGCAGTATATAAGCAGCTGTTACTATTCCTGTAATAACTGAGGTTTATGGTTCCGAAAATAACAGAGGAGCTTACAAAAAAGCACAGAGACGGAACTGTGGTAGATTTTATTTTCATAAAAGCATTTTATATTTTTAAAAAACATAGGTTTTTACTTAGCTTTAAAAGAGAGAAACAGAAATAGTAAATGGGCAAAGACAAACATTGGGGAGGAGGAGAAAGAACAATTCCTTAAGATGAAGCAATTTCATATTTATTTAAAGATCTTTTTCGGGATTCTTTGCCTCTTTTACCACAGAATCAATCCTGATGTCATCAACCAACAATGTTATATTCTAATAATTGCAACAAAGAATGGTTATTTCTTTAGTATATATCGGTGTGTTATTTGTCGATCAGCTTGATCACTTCTTGAATATTTTTAGGAAATTTTACAGTGTATCTATACTAGTCTTTTCTCTAGATCTAGTTCAATATCTCTACTATGATGAGACCTTTTGGAATCATCTACTGAATGCCCTTATGGACAATACTTCCCCTATGCTTTGTAATAAACTGGAAGGATTTGCAGCCCTTGACAGGCTTTGAGTTTTTCCAGCTTACAAAATCCCTGTAATTGTCCTTAGCCTCTTGGAGTTCTACCTAGTTTGTAAAGAGAATGATATTCAGTTAAAGACACGAGGAGTCCTTTGCAACTGACACAGAATCATTGTAAATATTTATGAGTTACCATGTGATGTTTCCATATATGTATATTTTGTGGAATGCTCAAATCAGGATAAGCATAAATATCACTCAAAGATTTGTCATTTGCATGATGAAACCATGCAAAATCCTTTCATATATATATATATATATATATATATATTTTTTTTTTTTTTTTTGGACAGGCAGAGTGGATAGTGAGAGAGAGAGAGAGACAGAGAGGAAAGTCTTCCTTTTTGCCGTTGGTTCACCCTCCAATGGCCGCTGCAGCCGGTGCACCACACTGATCCGAAGCCAGGAGCCAGGTGCTTCCTCCTGGTCTCCCATGCGGGTGCAGGGCCCAAGCACTTGGGCCATCCTCCACTGCCTTCCTGGGCCACAGCAGAGAGCTGGCCTGGAAGAGGGGCAACTGGGGTAGAGTCCGGCGCCCCAACCGGGACTAGAACCCGGTGTGCCGGCGCCGCAAGGCGGAGGATTAGCCTGTTAAGCCACGGCGCCGGCCTCTTTCTTATAAATTTTTTTCTTTGGAAATACACAAAACATGCTAAGTAAAATAAGCCAGGCAGAGAAAGAGGAATAGAGCATGATCTCATTCATATGCAGAGTCTAAAAATGTTAGCTCATAAAAGTTGAGAGGAATGTGTTACCAGGAACCGTGGGGAGCTGGGGTGATAGGGATGGGGAATGGTTGGTGAGTGGGTACTGAGTTATAGTTACATATGACAAATACCGTCTGGTGTTCTATTGCACAGTTGGGTGATACTGACTATCCGAGGAACAATCAGTGTTTTTTCCTCGCAGAGATTAATCTCTTCAGTACTCTTCAGTACTCTACTCCACAATTCCAGCTTCCACACCCTCCCTTAAATTTAGGTACCCATCAGAATTGCTGGACTCCATGTGGACATCCCTCCTTTTGCCTTGCTCAGGCAGAAAACCAGGGTGATGATAGGACTCATTTCACAGATTTCCTCTCATTGATCATTCCTACCCTGCCTATTTTCATATTATTATCCTTGTATTTTAAATTATTTGGAGATTTTAGGCAATGCCCAACATTTAAAAACTCCAAATAATTTAAATTGTAGATAACAACTGATACCATTTTGCTTCTAATTAATTTTAAGCTTCATTAATAACAAATTTCTATTTTTAATGTGATTACTTGATAGCTCTCTTGTTGCACCTCTGACTGTTCTCTGCCTTGAACTTAGCACTTCAGTAATATTTTTGAAGTCCCCTCATGTAGAAAAAATGAAGCACTGGAATGAAGAATAATTCCCAGATCCTATGCATTTGCCTGAAGAACATCCTCTGACATATAAAATTATACTGATGTGTGGTAGTTTATTTTCCTAAATTCCTATTTCCTCCCAAGATATAACTTGCACATTATGAAAAATTAGATCACTGTAGTCTACTATGCAAGCATTATGGCAGAATTATGTGTTTCTTAAAAATAGCTCTCAAATATAATTGTAATAAAAATCGGAAAATTGAAAATGTAATTAGACCAACATAATTACTTTGAGCATGTCCACATTGTATTTGAGGATATACAGATTCCTTATGAAACAATATTTGTATGCTATATTTATTTTCTAAGCAAACTATCAGTTTAAACATAAAAGGGATTGCTTACACAGTTGGAATGCAGTGCTTGCCATCAACAGTGCCTATATAGTCCCCTGAATAGCAATCACTTTATGCAATTTTAAGTGAATTGTGGCTTAATTAACTTTTTGCCAATTTAAGAGTTTAGTTTAGCAAAAGTCTTGGTTCTAGTTGCTGCCAAGGACCTTAATCATATTGATTTTCTATTATTTCAGAAGATTTGAAAATTTTTAAATATTTCATTTATTAATTTATCATCTCCTGGAAAGCAAAATTCCCTCCCTCCCTTCCGCTCTCCCTCCCTCCCTCTCTCTCTCTCTCTCTCTCTCTCTCTCACACACACACACACACACACACACACACACACACACTTTACTAACCAAATTTTTGTAGGTAGAATTTGCCTAGAACCAGGAGCTCCATCTGGGTCTCCCACACGGGGGGGTGGGGGGCAAGCACTTCAGCGATCATCCGTTGCCTCTCAAGACGCATAAGCAGAAAGGTGGGTCAGAAGCATAATAGTCCAGGCTGAAATTACGCACTCTGATATGAGATTTGGGCATTCCAAGCGGGGTCTTCACCCACTGTGCCAGAACACCCAGCCTGACCATTTGAAATTTTTTATACACTTGTATTTTATATTCATGAATATTCAAACTCATTGAAATTTTTATTTGAAAAAGAGTGAGATATAGGTAAAGATTATATATATCTTTTATATATAAATATATATAATATATAAATAACATAATATTTATAATATAATATAAATATGCTATATATATCTTTACCTATATCTCACTCCATATATATATATATATGGAGCTATTATATATAAACATTATATGTTAATATATAATCATATATTAATATAATTAATATATTTTATTATAATATTATATTATAGATAATATAATATAATTAATATATATTATATGTATATATGTGGAGAAAGAGAAGAGAGAGAGAATCTTTCATCTGATGGTTCATTCCCCCATGGCCCCCAAAGGCCAAGACTTGACCAGTGTGGTAGCATGAACCAAGAATTTGATCCAGGGATACTGCAAGGGTGACAGGGACCCAGGTACCTGAGTCATTACATGCCTCCTCCCAGATTCTGCAGCAGGAAGAAGCTAGAATTGGGAGCAGAGCCCGGACTCAAACCCAGGCACTCTGAAATGGATTGCAGATAGCCCAAATAACAGTTTAACTGCTATATTGAATGTCTGCTCCATGAACACTTTAAAGGATGATTTTAACAATCCCACTTTAGGAAGATAGCAAGATCATAAAGAAAACTGAAATTGAAATGTGGATTTTTAAAAAAATTTTCATTTATTTTAAGCTATCTATACTTAATATCTAGTGTCAGGAAAGAATTTCTTCATTTCCTCAAAATGGAGGATAAATTAAAAAAACTAAATATGTTATCATACCAGAAGCAAGTCACAACTTAGCACCATGGTAAAATTTGTGTAAAATTAGAATCGGTTGTAGCAAGTAGTTGTGGAGTGAATCAGTGGATGGAAGATCTCTCTCCCTCCCTCTCTCTCTCTCTACCTTTCAAGCACATGAAAATAAATAAACATTAAAAAGTGTCAATTACAAAGGCATTAAAAATGTAATAGGCTGATTGTCTACATGATTCAGAAATAATATCTTTCTACATTTCCAGATATTCTAAAGTTATTATTTACATCAAACTGGCATTCATGTCTTTAAAAGCATTGTATAAACCATAATTTATACTTTGTATTTCTCAATGCTTTTGTTAGGTACACTACTGAAGTGCTTTATACTGAAATGAAACTAGGAAAAAAGAACGTTACTAATCCAAAGGTATAAGATAATTTCAGTCTATTTTAGCATTTTTCAGTTGCTTCTCCAACCCCTTCTGTATTTTCCCAAAAATGATCCGTCACAATACTCATACAGAAATTCATTCCTTTTTTGCCTTTATACACATCACTCAAATAGTCTCCTTCATTTTCCCCATTTGTGATATATTAGTTGTCCAGAGTTTAGAATATTTAGAATACTGTAACTTGATTCTGACAGTTGAAGGTCAATAATATTAATAATATTTATGATATTTTCTTGGTGAATACTGGAAGCATAAAATAATTTTGTTTTATGGAGTGTGGAGAATGTCTGAGAACAAGGGGATATCTGCCCTGAACAAAGTACTATCTATTATTTAGTGAACTACATTTAACAAAGTGCCAGCATTATATTCCCAATAAGTAAGCACGATTAACTTAAGTGATTGCAGATTTTATGAGTAGCATGGTATTTTTGTCCTCTGTACAAAGACAAGATTCTATAACAGTTACTATCCAGATAAGAGATGAAATAATTTGGGTAGGTGGGTTATATTTGATATGTTTTATTAACAATTATTTAAAATCTGTGGTAGTATATATTGCAGGACATCTACAATATTAGCTTTTAACCAATTCTAACCAACTGCATTGAAATCACTTATATTACATGGAGAAGGAATTTTTTACTAAACTCAGACACTATGGTTGGGATTGTAAGGTAGGAATTACAGGGGACAAATAACTCACTTTATGCTGATAGCTACTTTATATTCATCAGGCAAGCCTTAAGAGATAATTCACCCTTTCCACTGTGCAAGACTTTGTTGATGCAAAGCTTGGTTTATGCTCTCAATTAGCTTATGTTGTTCTGTAGCTGCAGATGATATATATATATATATATAAAACAACTAAAATAGAATGTAATCACTTTAATATTTAAAGCTTTGGTAGGGCAACACAACCATGAAAGGAACTACTGATGGTATATAAAGAGAGTCAACATAATACATGTATAAACACTCAATGGAAGTGAAAAAAAAAATGGAAAATTAAAGGTGCCAAGGAAGATCAAATACCAATTTGACCAAGGATTAATCACAGGATTATTTTCAAAGCGGATGTCGTTGCTGACCTTTCCAAGAGCCATACTGGTGGCATAATGAAAGTATTGTCTGAAGAGGGTTCAAGACAAAATAGAAGGGGAAGGACTGCTGCAAAGAATATAGGAAAATGAGTGCAAAGGGAGAAGACTGAATGGGATTTAGCTGGAGAAGAAGATATAAAGAGGTAGTTTACTTACTTGAAATGATACTTAGGCCATCTTTCTATAATGGCAATAATGATTCAGTATAAATGGAAAATAACAGATAGTGTTATCAAGTGTAACAGCAGGCTAAAACAACATCATTGCATGGATAACAGCACACATGGGGTCCAGGAAAGTATAGCTGGAGAAATTTGCTGCAAGAGGAAGGCATTAATCCTTAGAAATGTGGATGTAGACAGGTGGATATGATATGTAAGTTGGTTCTGATTAATTTCTTAGTGAAACAGGAATAATTGTAAGACTACATAAATTTAGAAAATTGTCAACAGGGAAAGTAGGCTAGGTAGAGCTGAATGGACTTGAGGAGCTTACTGGAACTACTGGACATCATGTCAAGTCAAGAACACAAGTTGGCAAGAAATTCATATTCCCTCCCTCCAACAACACAGGGGTAAGTGGGTTAGTCCCATGTTGAATTTAACCAAAGTTAGGATCTTTCTTGGACTTTATGAGAAGTATTGAGTCTAATGAAATTTAAGGAGGGAAACTAGACAGGAAAATCAAGATGAGTGCCCTGCTCGTAAGATCGATTCCTTGTAGACATAGGAGGGAGATTGAGGAGTAAAACAAGGGGAATTGCTGATCTCTGATTTGGCCAGTTCACATTGTACACGTGAATCAAAATCTTACACTGAGGCCAAAAAATATGTACAATTACTATTGATGAGATTTGTGGAGAGCAACATGAGACAGAGCGTATTTAGAGATACTGTCTTCCAGGAACCAGGACACAGCAGTGGCACACCCAACTCTAGAGTGACGGTTCTTTGCTAAAAGGAGAAGCAAGCGGGTCCTTGCAGTAGGAGGCATGGAGGCATGTAGCAGATATTTTACATATGCTTTTGACTAAGTAGCATTTTTAAAATACATTCAGCATGTGTCATACAACTATTTACATATGGACACTAATTAGGCTCTGTATTAATGGCGCTATAATTCAGGCCTCACCAGACAGATTTACTCAGGAAGAGGAGACATCCTAAGAGGCACACTAGGTTGAGTTAGGAGGTCATTTGCCAGATCCTCTCACTCTTGCCCTCTTGAGGTGGAAAATAAAAGGAGTTTTAACTCACACGGAAGAAAGGGAGTCAGGATCAAGGAGATAGGGCTGTGTGGGCTCAGGACTAACCCCAACCTGGATTCATTCTCTAAATTCCTATAATTCTTTTTCTATAGTAGCCTGCCCCCAAAATATTGTTTTATAAATATATATAACCATTTTTTTGAAATTTATATTTCACTGTATTCATATGGCATTGTCATATCTATATAACACATTTATTATCTCTAAATCCAAACTCTTTTTGTCATCATTGTTATTCTTTCTTCCTTGGGAAACAGACAGTAGCATAGAATAGTCAAGGAAGGATAATTTTTCATCACAAACTTTTATCAAAGGCAGCCATCGATGTCAGTTTGACTTTCTGTGTCTTTGTTTCAGTGATTCTCAATAAGGAAATTAATGCAGAAGACAGGAGGAAAGTGATGTGATGTGACACATTTAATATTCAACACTTTTCAAATCATGTAATAAGCATTTGAGAAGTAGTAAATATAAACAAGGGAAGTGACTATTAAACACTTAATGTTTGTTTCTGCTAGATTGTGCTATTTCACATAAGTGAAAAAGTCAACATAACGTAAACTGATTTTAGGAAGTCCTCTAGAAACAGCTAATATTTGGTAACTACTGTAACTACTACATGGATATGGTACTCTTTCCTTGAAGTGAAAACTTGGTCCTATGCACCCAGTGTACCCATGTTTAGTCTCCAGTGGTCTATCTTGTTGCACATCATGAGATTCAATTTTGAAATCTGTGCTCAGATAACAGCAAGTTATTAATTAGCCCAATGTTAGATTTTTATCATTCAAGTATTTTTACATTTTTTGAGAATGCAAAAACCAATTTTAAGATAGAATAAGTGACTGTATTTATATACATGTCATGAAGTTTGTCTTAAAGGATTGTATGCCATGATAGTTTAAATTGAACACAATGACAAATGAATGATATTTTTATCTGGATTTGTTACTCACTGTATGCAAGTGAGACTGGTTTTCAACAGTGAAGACTATTTTGCACAGATTGGATAAGTAGGTGATAACAATATAGCTAGGAAACTGTAGTAAGGAAAATAGGTGAAGAATGACATGCTCAAAGATAGTCTGTCAGTATATTAAGATGAATGACCTAAGAATGCAAATTCACTGTGAGATAAATGGAGCTACATTGATTTTAACTAAGTGACACAGCTTAGATGTTTCCATTTCAAATACTTAAAGTATTTTCTTAATCTACAAAAGGAAGAAATACTTACATGCATTTCTGTAACATATGTGACTAGAGAAAACAACTTTATTTTATGGAATATAACTCTACCATTATATAATTTTTGGAGAGATGTAGAGTGTGATGCTTGTTTTTTTAAAAGATTTTTATATTTATTTGAAAGGCAGAGTTACAGAGGCAGAGACAGAGAGGTCTCCCAGCCACTGGTTCACTCTCCAAATGGCTGCAATGGTAGGAACTGGGCCGATCTGAAGCCAGGAGCCAGGAGCTTCTTCTGGGTCTCCCATGCAGGTGCGGGGGCCCAAGGACTTGGGCCATCCTCCACTACTTTACCAGGCAATAGCAGACAGCTGGATCAGAAGAGGAGCAGCCAGGACACAAACCACTGCCCATATGGGATACCAGCACTGCAGGCGGCAGTTTGAACCGCTAGGCCACAGCGCCGGCCCTGAAATTTGTTTTTAACATTTCCTTTTGTTTACGATAGAGTAGAGAAGGAAAGATCAGGTTTAAATGGGAATCATTAGAAAAAGAATTCCCTGGGCACATGAATTTAGAAAATGCAGATCTTAGTAATGTTTAAACAGGGAACTTGTATTCAGAGCATTCGTTTTAAAGACTGTTTACTGTCACAGATTAACCATTGAGACCTGGGACATCCATAACTTGCCCCACCCTTAGAATATTTATCTGTGAAATAGGATTCTTGGTAACCTCCGATGGTAATTCTATGCCTTAGAAATATTGGATATGGGTCCACTGAGTCCAAACCTGTTTCACATATGCTCATTTTAGCAAAAGAGATGCCAACGGGTGAGCAGAGCTTCAAACAAAATGATCCTTTAGGCCGGCGCCTTGGCTCACTAGGCTAATCCTCCGCCTTGCGGCGCCGGCACACCGGGTTCTAGTCCCGGTCGGGGCACCGATCCTGTCCCGGTTGCCCCTCTTCCAGGCCAGCTCTCTGCTGTGGCCAGGGAGTGCAGTGGAGGATGGCCCAAGTGCTTGGGCCCTGCACCCCATGGGAGACCAGGATAAGCCCCTGGCTCCTGCCATCGGATCAGCGCGGTGCGCTGGCTGCAGCGCGCTACCGCGGCGGCCATTGGAGGGTGAACCAACGGCAAAAGGAAGACCTTTCTCTCTGTCTCTCTCTCACTGTCCACTCTGCCTGTCAAAAAAAAATTAAAAAACAAACAAACAAAAAACAAAAAACAAAAAAAAAAAAAAAAAAAAAAAAAAAAAAAAAAAATGATCCTTTACACACTGGCAGTGTTCCTGGTTCAAGTGCACCTTAACACATTGAAGTCTTAACCTGGTATGCTGGAATGTGATGTGATGGGGCCAGCACTGTGGCGTAGTGGGTAAAGCTGCCACCTGCAGTGCCAACATCCCATCTGGGCACTGGTTCAAGTCCTGGATGCTCCATTTCCAATCCAGCTCCCTGCTAATGCACCTGGGGAAGCACAGAATATGGTCCAAGTCCTTGGGCCTGTGCACTCCTGTGGGAGATCTGGAAGAAGCTCCTGGCTCCTGGTTTCAGATTGGCCCAACTCTGGTCACTGAGGCCATTTGGGGAGTGAACCAGTGGATGGAAGCCCTCTCTCGCTCTCTCTCGCTCTCTCTCTCTCTGCCTCTGTGTCTCTGTAACTCTGGCTTTCAAATAAATAAATAAATCTTAAAAAAATGTAATCTGATTTGGAAACGTAAATATTATGGATGTGATGAGGATAGGTCTTTGCTCCAGCCTAAACTGGTTTCCTTATAAATAAAGGGGAATTTGAGCACAGATACACATGTTCCATTGGGAGATTGCTGTGTGAAGATGAAGACAGAGTGGATACTTCCACAAGCAAAAGAAAGTCAATGCCAGCAAATGAGAAGCGAGGGGAAGGAGGCATGGAGCAGACTTCCCTTCACAATCTCAAAAGAAATCGACTCTGCCAACACCGTGGTCTCAGAGTGTGGGCCTCCAGACTGTGAGACAGAGCATTTATCTTAGTTAAGCCACCTAACTTCTGGTGCTTTGTTATGACAGCCCTGGAAATCTAATATAAGTAGTAAAACAACAGTGAATATCACATCAACAACCCAGGTAACAAGGAAGCCCTCCCCTCAGGGTAAGAAGACAAAAGGGTAACATTTCATCCAAAGTTGTCTTTCAGGACTGGACAGAGGAAATAGGTGGATTCAATTCATAGAATAGGTGGCTTTGACCAACTTGAGAATTTAGCTGGTACCAGTTATAACCAGAGCCATGACAACTAAGCATACACAAACATCCAAGAGTTAACCTTTACCTAATTTTAATGCTAAGATCTCTGCCTCAGGAGAAGCTTAAAGCCTTCTTAACATAGCACCTGATACACGACTAAACAGGTCTGTAAACCTCACCTATGAGAGCTTGTACCCACCCTTGCATGTGAAGCCAAGTATTTCCTCTCCTGTCTTCATTTCCCATAAGATAAAAGATGCCCAATTCCTTGAACTCACAGAGCCACAGCGTTGGAAATGCTTACTCTTATTTGTTGCAAATGAATTACTTTGTGCGACAATTCCTCCTGGTGGAGGTTTGTATTTCTACTCACCGAAAAGCAGACCCACAACTCGCGTAAGTAACACTGAGTCAATCTGTATCTGTATACAACCATTACAATATCCACCCACACAGAATCAGAAAACCTCAATCACACAATTATTTTACAAGTTGAGATAATTACTAAAGATCATATTTCAAAATAACTCACTGTACTTATATGAGAAAGGTAAAAATAGAAATGAGGCAGAATGTAGGAGTAACAATTCACTTAAACTTCCCCAATCCATACCTGCCTCACCATTACCCCGTGGGAGGTGTGAGAGAATTTATAGCACATTAGGATCTGGGATAGCAATTGGCTGAGTTTCTCTCCAAGGGACCAATCATTACTCCTTCCAGAATGCACCATCAACAACACTTTTCTCTACATTCCATTACTCATTCCTGCTACTCCACCATCCTCCCATCCACACAACTTCAATAACCACAATGGTCATTAAAACAGTTGCACTACACGTAACACATTACTTGAACATTTCTGTATATCAAGCACTGTTCTAAATTCTATTTATTCATTCGAGTTATTCAAAGACAAGTCACTGTAAACCATGTCTAAGATCAATGGTTTACAACACTGTAAATCAATGTGATTTCTCAATATTATACACATGCATAAATATATGCATTCGATTATACCATGTTTTCTGACACATAATACAATTTCCTGTTGCTATCTGTCTATAAGGTTGTGATTTCCTTCAAATTTTTGTGTATCTTAAGAGAACACTGTAATACTAGACCACAAAGTGTACAAAATAATTGAATAAATACTGTTAATAGAATCATGCATTTAAAATAAAAGAATTGTGATGATAGTGACTGTTTCGTTATATTCTATGTGTAAAGAAAGCATGTTTGTTGATGTATAGTAGCTTTCTTCTCAATGTCATTAATAGCATACTTAAATGCCTTATAAATTACTCCTCTGTGTAAACCTTCAATGGTATCTAAAAAATACAATATTTAGAACTCAAAGTACAGAAACAATCAACTTAGGAATTGCATATAACAAGACTACATGATATAATTCTAATAATGATATTTTAATTTGCTAAGCTTTCTTGTGAATTAATCAATTAAAGTAACAACCAAAACTTAGGTTTACATTATCACTTGAAGTTACTCTTGTTCAGCAATATGAGCTTGGCAAGTCACAACTCCTTGGAGCTGGCTTAATTTTATCCTTTGTAAGCTAAGGGGTTGGTTACATGATTTGAAAATCATTCTTAACTCTAAAACAGAAGATTATACAATACCAATTTGTACTCTTCTAATTTTAGCTTTTGTTTCTAATCACAACTTTTAATTATCAATAGTTTGCTAATTCTGACTGACACAGAAATACAAACTTTCAGTTTTTAAATTATCTTAATACATCTATTTTAAGTATAAAGTAATATAAATAGTAGTGTTAAGTACAAGTAAATAAAAATAAAATCAAGTTTAAATAATGGTTATTTGGTTTTTAAATCTCAAAACACTAGCATGCATTACTATTCTGAAAATCTACCAAAATGGTAATGCACGCTGTTGTTTAGGCAACAAGGAACAACTTCAAATTCTCGACAGACTGGTTGTTATTATACAGATTGAAAATAACCTATATCGTGTATTTATTCCTCAGAAATAGGTATTCACACACATTGAAAATAATCATTTCATTTCGGCCGGTGCCACGGCTCACTAGGCTAATCCTCCACCTGCGGCGCCGGCACCCAGGGCTCTAGTCCCGGTTGGGGTGCCAGATTCTGTCCCGGTTTCTCCTCTTCCAGTCCAGCTCTCTGCTGTGGCCCGGGAAGCCAGTGGAGGATGGCCCAAGTGCTTGGGCCCAGCACTTGCATGGGAGACCAGGAGGAAGCACCTGGCTCCTGGCTTCGGATGGGCGCAGAGCCAGCTGTAGTGGCCACTTGGGGGGTGAACCAACGGAAAAGGAAGACCTTTCTCCTCTCTGTCTCTCTCTCTCTCACTGTCTAACTCTGCCTGTCAAAAAATAAATAAATAAAAATTAAAAAAATTTAAAAAAAGAAAATAATCATTTCAACCTCCTCATGCATAACCCTTTGCAAAGTTCTTAGATTTTTCTTTTTTTTTTGACAGGCAGAGTGGACAGTGAGAGAGAGAGACAGAGAGAAATGTCTTCCTTTACCATTGGTTCACCCTACAATGGCCGGTGTGCTGCAGCCGGCGCATCGTGCTGATCCGAAACCAGGAGCCAGGTGCTTCTCCTGGTCTCCCATGGGGTGCAGGGCCCAAGCACTTGGGCCATCCTCCACTGCACTCCCAGGCCACAGCAGAGAGCTGGCCTGAAAGAGGGGCAACCGGGACAAAATCTGGCACCCCGGCCGGGACTAGAACCCGGTGTGCCGGTGCCGCAAGGCGGAGGATTAGCCTAGTGAGCTGTGGCGCAGGCCTAGTTCTTAGATATTTTTAAATGAATTTGCTTTTTCCAATATTCGTTTTTGTCTAATTTAAGTCATTTGTTCGAGAATAAAATATAGATTACTTAATTTCTGAGGTTGTGATAACAACTTTTTGTTTTTTGCATGGATTGGAATGTTTTTTAAGAAAGTATAGAATTTAGGGCAAATTGTTTTCTAAAATTAATTGTTTTAATTGTGAAAATATTCTTCAAGTATATGTTACTATGAATAGAAAACATTAAAAGAAGTAGAGTTTGAAAAGCAATAAGGAAATATAAAACCATACCACAATATACCACTTATGCAACAGATAATCTGCTAAAAAATTCGTATCAGATTATACTTTCAGTATGACATTATTCTTTAGCCTGGCTTAGAAATACAAATAACTTGAATTTTCTTTTAATTTCATTTGCTTTAACTTAGAATTCTAACATATTTTATGTCTATAGACTCAATGTATTAGTATTTTATGTTTATTTGAACATAGCATGAATCTTCATATATTTACAGTACATACTAAATGTATGACATTCTAATTTTCTTTTTTTGAAGGTTTATCTGTTTATTCATCACTAGAAATCAGGGCCTTTCCAAGCTGTCATGATTCTGGTTTTGTAAATTGTTCACATTAGATTTTTATTTACAATCACACATACAATTTATGTCACCAAGTTATGAGAAGTTTATCTCTTCTCAGATTATTACTTTGCATTCTTTCACAAAGTCAAAAAAGGAAGAACTTTTTGCTGCTTCTTTATATGTTCATCTGCAAGTTTATTTCTTTACTGCAGAAAAAGTATTTTGGTTGTTAAGAGATAGATAGATGAAAAGGGGGAAGAGAGAGATTAACATGAAAACTGCCATTTTAACAACTTGGAATGACAGCCATTACCACTATTTAATCCCAAAATTTTTAAAGAATTCAAATGGAAATCATGTCCTTAATTCAACAACAACTCATGATTCTAACCTCTCCAAATAATGGTAAAATCTAGTTTATTTTTTGTGTCTATGATTTATCTCATCTAGATATGTCATATAATGGGATTATATGTGACTTCTTTGTCTCATTTATTTCATTTATTATTTTATTTCCAAGGTACATCTGTGCTGTAGCATGTGCTAGAACTTCAAGTTTTATGGGCTGAATGGTAGTGTGTTAAATGTATATATTAGGGTTTGTTTATCCATTCATTAATTGATGGATAATTGCTTTCCCTCTTAACTTTTGACTACTGTGAATATTGCTGTTATGAACATTCATATTAATATTCCAAATATCTGATAGTGTTCCTGTTTACAAGTAATTCAGTATACAACCAGGACTGTAATTGCTAGGTTTTATGGTAATTTTACATTTATATTCTTGAAGAACTCCAAACTGTCTTCCACAGAAAGTAGCACAATTAATATTCCACACAGCAATGTTGCATGTCTTCAACATACTTGTCATTTCCATTTTTATTATAGTAATCATAGTTAATATAAAATAATATCATATTGTCATTTCATTATCATTTTCCTGATGACTGAGAATTTTTTCATGTGTTTATTAGTCATTTGTTTATATTCTTATTGATATGGATACGTATAATTTCCTTCATCTATTTTCAGTTTGGATGCTTACCTTTTGCTGTGGAGTTACAGGAGTCTTTTATATAAATATACACTTAAAATATATTATTTAATACATATTTATATAATATATGTATTATATATGTAGATTAATATATTTACTATGTATGTTTTAATATATACACTAGATATCAATACATTACATATTATTTGCAAACATTTTCTCTTACTGTTTTCATGATAATGCCCTTTGATGTTTCAAAGTTTTTCGTTTTGATAAATTCTAAGCTTTGCCAAGTGCCTTTCTGCAGAGTGATTTTCTTTTCAGATTTCCAATGTGTTAGATCACATTAACTGATTTCCTTAGGAACCATTGCATCCTAAAAGAAATCTCACTAAGCCAAGGTGTATAAGAGTTTCCATACGCTATTAGATTGGAATTGATGTTATTTTACTAAGGACTCCTTAAATTCACATTCAAATGAGATAGAGGTCTATTTATTTTTCTCAAGCTATTTTCATTTTGCTTTGTCATTAAGGTACTGTTGACATCATGAAATGAGATGGCAGGTATTCTCTTTTTAATCTTTAAAATGCTTTTAGAACGACTGTTCATTTTTTAAAATAATATTTGTTAGTATTAATTAGTGATGCTTTGGATCTCTGAAGCTTTTCCTTTAGGGGATTTTATTGACCAGACACTGGATCTCATTTCTCATGCTAAATTTGCTGAGATTTTTCTAAATCTTGAGTGGTGTTAGTAACTGTGTTTACAGAGATTTGTACATTGGATCTAGGTTCTCTAATTGTGGGTTTACATTTGTTAACAGTGGTCTATTATAATCCTCTCTATTTCTGGAAAGTTAATGTAATGTTAAAGTAATGACCCACTTCATTTCCTATTTCAGCTATTTCTATCTTCTCTCACATTCTGTTATTCTACCCAAAATTTCTTGTGATTTTCAATGAGCCAACGTTTTGTTTCATTAATTCACTTTACTTTTATTGTGCTATTTAATTTCTCATTGTTAATTTCCCGACCTAGCTTAGGTTTAGTTTTCTCATCTTAGCTGTATTCTATAAGTTTTGGGTTTGGTATTTTGATAATTTTGTCTACATGGATGTTCTAGTTTCCCTTTAGTTTATTTTTTCAACCACTAGATTTTTAAGAATGCATTCTACACATATTTTGAAATTTTCCAGTTTTCTGACTTGAAGATTCTTAGTCTGATAGCAAACTTCATAAACTTACTGCTTTGTTTAAAGCCAAACATAACACCATGTGGTGTTAGGGCGTGGACATTCTATACATTATCTATTTCATTTAGTTGGTTTATTGTGTTACTCACTCTTTGTTTCCTTATTGTTCTTTTGTCTAGAAGTTCCACCCATTATTGAAAATCATATATTGAAGTATGTAGCTATTATTGTAGAAGTTTCTGTTACTTCCTCCAATTTTTTCAATGTTTTCTTTGAATATTTTGGGCTCCTTTGTTTTTAATTATGACATGATCTTGATAAATTCTACTATTTTATCAATAATAATGTCATTCTCTTCCTTTAGTAGATTTTGGAATAAAATCTCTCTTGTCTGATATTCATATTTCACTCTAGGTCTCTTTTGGTTAGTGTTTAAAGAAAATATATCTGTACTTTTACATCTGAATTAATTGTGTCATTGGATCCACACTGATCTCTTATAAATAGTATTTTCTCAATCCATTCTGGCTTCTAAACAAAATGTTATGCACTGGTTGATCTAAAAATAACAGAAACTTATGGCTTACATTTCTAGAGGCTGAGAAGTCTCAAATCAGTGTGCCAGCAATTTAGTAACTGGTGAGGACCTGTTCCTCATATGGTGGACAAGACAGAGCAACTTTTTCTGAACCCATCACTAGGAGATTCATCCCATTCACAGGGACAGATTCAGTCCAACTTCATCATTTTCCAAGAAGCTCTACCTCTTAATATTACCACACTGGATATTAGGCTTGAACATATAAATTGTTATGGCTTATGACCATGACAAGAATATAACAAAATCATGATCTTCTGTATTTATGTTAACCTCTACTTTAGGAGTGGAGGATACAATACATTTATCTGAAGTAATTATGACAAGAAATAAGGTGACTGTGCCATTTTTCTACATGTTTTCTAAATGTTCTCTTTTTTTATTCCCCATTCCTCCATTATTGCCTTCTACTGTTTTTTTCTTACATATTAAGTCATTTTTATTCCCTTCTACTTTGCTATTGTGCATATTTTGTTCATATTCTCATTGTGATTTCTGTGATAGTTATGCTTAACTTCTAGATCTTTTAGCAAGTTAATTTCCGTTCTTATCACTTACTTCAATATTATGCACAAAATCACACCCAATGCAACTAGGATAGTTCTACCCCATCGTGTTTTTGTCAGAAATTACTTCTTTATATTTGTTGTACCAAATAGCATTGATACTATTGCTTTTAACATTTTCATTTAGGTCACATAATAAATACAAAATGGAATTACATCCCCAAAACACAAAAATCTTAAATTACATAATCGTCTATGTAATTATATTTATCATAGATATTTCTTCATACAGCTTTGTGTTATTGTCTAATATCCTTTCATTTCCAACTAAATAACTTCCTTTATTATTTTTGTAAGGCAGTTCCTGTACCTTACAAAAGGCACTCAATTTTAGCTTATCTGAAAATGTCTTAAAAGTCTCCAACAACTATAAATAATATTCTTATTAAATATAGTAATCTTGGTAATTTTTTTCTTTTACCAATTTATATACATTATCACAATACCTCAACCCAATGAGTAATATGAGATTGTAAAAATAATTGGAGGAGAAGTTGTTTGGCACAGTAGTTAAGATGCTGCTTAGGATTTCCTAGTTCCACATGGGAAGCTATTGTATTTGATTTCTCAGCTATTGATGGAGCTTCCTGATAATGATTACAGATAATGAGACAGAAGGTGAAGACCCAAGTGCTTGGGTCCCAGTCACCCATGTGAGAAACCTGAGCTACTGACTTCCAGCTAGGAACTGCTGTGTTCTCTCGCTCTCTTATTTGCTCTTTCAAATAAAATTTTTTAAAAAACCATAAAAATAAATTCAGCCTTTATTTTTCAAATAATAAAGTATACCTAATCATAAAAATATTTCTTTAAGACATTTATTCAGAAATTAATGTGGGGTAATGAATGATAATGACAGTAATAATTCTTTATCAGCATAAATAATAATCTAACAGTCTGGATTAAAAAATTCATTTGTAAGCAAGCTAACAATGAATTTCATGTGACTCAATATGATCTATACACAGAATTAACTTCTTTCAATAGTAATGTCACAAAAATACAGAGAATAAACCATACTTATCCACATAAATAACATGATGATTTTTTAGAATTGCTATAGTTATTTCTTTGAGAAATGGAGAGTCAGAGGGACAGAGAGAGAACAAACTCACATCTGCTGGTTTACTCCACTAGTGCCTGCAACAATGAGGGGGAGAAAGCAGGGAGCCAAGAACTCAATTTATGTCTCCCACATGGGAAGCAGGAACCCAGCTACCTGAACCATCAATCCTGCCTCCCAGAGAGCCTGAATAAGAAACCAGAGTTGGGGAAGAAAGCCAATGTGGAACACAGATGTCCTAAACAACGGTGAAGCCTCTATGACAAATGCCTACCCTACAGTGATGAAAGCTACCTACATGCATTTATTATACCAAATGAGATAAATTGCAATATTGTATAATCATATAGATGAATTTATTATCTCACAATAAGTTAAAGATGCATAACCTAGTAAAATAACTGAACTTTTTTAATTTTATGCACTATTATTTTTCTGTGCTTGTGTACCCTATGGGCTTGTACATATCCATGTGCATGTGTAAGGACATCATGTATAATTTTCTTTACAGAGAAACAATGTCATACTAGTGGCACATATTTCAGGTGTTATTTTCACTTCTGAGATATTCATCTTCAAATCAACATCAATATTGTATTGATCAGTTATGATCATGGAATGATCAGCACAGTCCCCTCAGTGGCAAAAAATCATGAGAATTTTGTTTGCACACATATGTGTTTCAGCTGGGAGCTGCTACTCTGGTCTGAGCTCAACCAGGCATCTCTGCTTCAAACTGCAGATCCGGATGAATTGCGCTTCAGGCTGTAGATTTTTTTTATGCTTCATGTAGACCAAATTTAAACTTAGGTTGCTGGAGCAGCAGCTACATCGGGGACAACCTCCTGATGGTGAGGACAGCGCTTAAAGAAAATCACCCAGTGCTCCCAGAGTCCTGGACTCTAAGTGCTACATTTTGTTTCTTCCACATTCCTTTAGTCAAAATAAGTTAAATGGCTACATTCAAACCTGACTTTAGTGGTAGAAATTGCAAAATGATACCAATAAAATGAAAGTGTTCAGTTTGTAATTTATCAACCTTTGTTAACATGCTTTGTATATTTTTATCTTCCTTCTTAGAATTTTAGCCTATTTGAATCAACTCATTCTTCAACCCTTGCAATTTTAATGGGATACTCATACAAATATTTTTATTTTTTAGATACTTGACAAAAAAATCTGTTTGCACCTGGTGTTAAAATGGAAATGGCATAGAAAATTAATTAATTTGAAAAAAAAATTATGTAGGATCTCTGTCTTTAATGTGCTGTACATTGCTATTTAATGCTATAATTAGTAATCCAATGGTAGTTTTTTCACTTTATGTTGCTATATGGGCAAACTGTTGAAATCTTTACCTAATATATACTAAACTGATCTTCTGTATACAAAGAGAATTGAAAATGAATCTTTACATGAATGGAAGGGGAAAGGGAGCGGGAAAGGGGAGGGTTGCGGGCGGGAGGGAAGTTATGGGAGGGGGGAAGCCATTGTAACCCATAAGCTATACTTTGGAAATTTATATTCATTAAATAAAAGTTTAATAAAAAATAAATAAAAAAAATCTGTTTGCATTCAGTTATCCAAGTTGGTTTTACTGTTTAAAATATTTGTACTCTAAAATACAGTTTACTTAACTGTTTTATTAACACAAAATCTATAAAGTAAAATAGATATGTTGACATATATAGGGCTCTACTGAAATCCACAAGCATGACATAAACTCTTCTCCTTTTAACAAATGTTTGTCAGATTAAAATTAAGAATACTGACTGAACATCATCCTTGGTTATTTTCCATTTGCTGTTTCTTTTCTTTTTTGGACAAATAGTGATGTCTTCTAGTGGTATTGTAGTTTCATTAATGAATTCTTATTTGATTTCTCAAAAGCCACAGTTTTTCATTTTTATTGATAACAGTTATATGTCTATTTCTCAGAACTGACAAAGCAAATATCTTGTTAATAGGAAATATATGCATAATTCTACACTGTGCTGAAAAACTGATTAAACTACAGGACACAGTCCTGGCATATGATTCGTGTTTTTTTCATTTCCCATTTTCATTCTGAATTGCTTTGTAGATAAACATCAAAATATAATTTCCTCTCCTCTCATGCCTCAACACATTTTATTCTTGTTCTGCCTCTTATTTGACCACAGGAAGTCTGACGACTCCTCAAATGTCATAAAAGCAATAAAAAGAACTTGATGGAGGAATTAGATAAAGGGGTTAAAATCTTATTTAAAGTCTCTTACCATAGAAACCAGACAGCCTGTGACGCATGACTGGGTGAAATTACTACCTGTCGTCTTAAACGGTATTTCCCAGGTACAGACATCGGACATCTGGCCCCACCAGGTCATATTAGCAGGATATGACTTTGTAGGCTTTCTCCCTATTTTCTTGTGTTTCCACCTGCTCAGTGATTACCAGTTTTAGTATTTGAAGAGTGCACTCAGGAATGTCTATTACTTTAATGGAAAATATATTTGGTTGTAGTCTTATTCAAAAGTAAATATTATTTATTGGCACTTTTAACATAATAGTAGACAATTTATACCTAAAAATTTATTTTTAAAGTTATGATTTAAACATAATGTTCACAATGAAATTAAGAAACCAAGGCAACCTGAGCAAGTGACAGTAGAAAAACAACAACAACACAAAGCTAGAGAGGAGTAAGTAAATACTGACTTCAGACACTGGATTTTCTTATGCTAGAAGTTACAACACCACCACATGAGATTCTACTACCCATAGAGTCAGGTTCTTAACTGAGAGAAACTGGAATAGCAAATAAGTAAAAATAAGAAGAGTGGTGATATCTATAAGGAATTCTTGGGCTCACACCAAGGAATGAAGGGGGGTCTATTAGGTGATTCTCCCCTTCTCATAACATTTGTGGATGGGAAGGTAAAAGTCTCAAAGGTCAGAACTGGACTGCTCTTGAAGTTTACCCATGAATAACAAAAGCACAGATTGGAGTTCAGAGTTCTCTAAGATTGATATACTCTGGGAAATGTATAGGCTTTCAGTCAGGACCTCAAATGTTCATACCCCAAGAGAAATTAAAATTTTAAAATTTGTCAACTCTCAGCTCCAGTTTAACATTAACCTAGTCCCTATCTAGAAAATGTCCCAGGGCCAGAGCTGTGGCTTAGCGGATAAAGTCGCTCTCTGCAGTGCCAGCAACCCATATGAGCACTGATTCGAGAGCTAAGATTGTGGGAAATCTGTGACGGCAGGAGCAGACGACGGGTCTACTGGGCAATCATTGTGCGTGGCTCAAATGGTCAGAGATCCCTGACTGCCTAGGGTAGGTCACTGCAAAAGATCTCTGCTTACACTAAGGACTGCACAGATCATTAATGCAATTAATGCAGAAGCATGGAAGAGTGTCGCACCCACTGAGGGCTATTCCCCGGCAATGATCACCTCAGAAGATCACCCCACCCTGAAGCATTGAGCAGAGCACCCTGACCACATCCAGCAAACAGCTCTCGGTATTCACTGAGAGAGCACACATTTTTCTAACACAGAGGCATAGTGCAAAGATAAAAGCCATCAGAGGGGGAAAAAAATGAAGTATCTCCACAAATGCCTAAAAATAAATGAAGAATTCAAGAAACAAGATTAAGAAAGACAATATGCCCACCTCCCCCAAAGGAACACAACACTTTGATATTAGAATGTGCAGATGAAGAGATTGCTAAAATGCCTGAAACAGAATTCAGACATTACTCAAAAGCAATGAGAAACAAATTCATGAACTAAAGAAATCCATAGATGACATGAGTGAAAAATTTTACTATGAAATTGAGATTTTAAAGAGAAATCAAAATGAAATATTAGAAATGATGATTTCAATAGATAAAAAATGCAGTGGGAAATCTTAACAACAGACTTGATGAAGCAGAAGAAATAATATCTGAGACAGAATACAGATATTTGGAATTTTTTCAATTAGACCAAAAAAAAAAAAGACAAAATCAGAAAAATTGAAATTTTTTAAGCAATTTAATTGATATTATCAAATGAACCAACATATGAGTCTTAAACATTCTAGAAGGTGTGGAAAGACAGAATAGATTAGAAGGCATTTAGTGAAATAATTACAGAAAACTGTCCCAATTTGGAGAAAGAAAAGTACATCCAAGTATAGGAAGCACATGGAACTCCTAATAGATATTACCAAAAACGATCTTCACTAGTACACATTGTAGTTCAACTTTCAACAGTAAAACAGAAAGATTTGAAAATGTGCACAAGAGAAATGCCAGATACCACAGAAATAAAAAGAATCATCAAGGATTTCTACAAAGAGGTGTATGCCAACAAATCAGGAAATCTAAAAGAAATGGGTATATTCCTGGGCATATATGATCTGCCAAAATTGAGTCATGAAGACATACAAAGTTGAAACAGGTCAATAACCAAGATGCAGACTGAGTCAGTAATAAAGAACCTCCTAACAAAGAAAAGCCTAGGACCTATAGTTTGCTGCTGAATTTATGGAATAACTAATTCTAATACTTCTCAATCTATTCAAAACAATTGAAAGGGAAGGAATTCTCCCAAAATCCTTCTATGAATCCTGCATGACCTTAACACCTAGAAAAAAGTTAAAACAGAGAAAGAGAACTAGAAAACAGCATCACTGATGAACGTAGTTGCAAAATTTCTCAACAAAATATTAGTTAATCGAATCCAACAATGCATCAGAAAGATCATTCACACAGACCAAGTGAGACTTCTCCCTGATATGCAGTGATGGTTCCATCAATGTGACACATCCATTAACAAACTGAAGAATAATAAATATCAATATTTGCAGTGAAAGCATTTCACCAAATACAACATCCTTTAATGATGAAAACATTAAGCAAATTGGGTATAGGTATAGAAGGAGCATTCAAGACAATCAAGCAATTTATCACAAACCCACAGCCAGCATCATATTGAATGGGAAAAAGTTGGAAGCATTTCCACTAAGATCAGGAACCAGACAAGGGTTCCCACTCTCACTACTGCTATTCAATATAATCTTGGAAGATTTAGCCAGAGCCATTAGGTAAGAAAAAGAAATCAAAGGGAAACAAATTGGACATGAGGAAATCAAACTACTTTTATTTGCAGATGACATGATTCTACACATATGGGATCCAAAGAGACTACTGGAACTCATAAAAAAGTTTGGTAAGTGGAAAGACATAAAATTAACACATAAATCTCAATAGTGTTTTGAGAACAGAGACAATGCCATGACTGAGAAAAACTTCTAAGATCAATCAAATTTACAATAGCTACAAAAATAAATAAATACCTTGGAATAAATTTAAACAAAGAAGTCAAAGATCTCCATGATGAAAATTACAAAACACTGAAAAAAGAAACAGAAGGAGATTCAAAAAATTGGAAAAATATTCCATGTTCATGGATTGGAAGTATGAATATCATCCAAAATATCCACTTTTTTTAAAAAAAATTTGAACAGTTTATCCAAATGTCCAAACTACTGAAAGCAATTTACAGATTCAATGTGATTACAATCAATATGCAAACTACATTTTTCTCATATCTAGAAAAAATGCTGAAATCCATATGGAAACATAAGAGAATCTGAACAGCTAAAACAATTTTCTGCAACAAAAAGTAAAATCAGAGGCAATAAAAAATACTAGATTTTAAGACATACTGCTTGGCAGCTATAATCAAAATATCCTGGTACTGGCAAAAAAAAAAAAAAAAAGATAGAGACTTGTAGACCAATGGAACAGAATAGCAACTTTAGAAATAAATCCACACATCTATATCCAACTTATCATTGATAAAGGAGCTAAAATCATTCCCTGGAACAAGGACAATCTCTTCAACAAATCATCATGGGAAAACTGGATCTCCACATGCAGATGTGTGAAACAAGATCTCTACCTTATATCTTACACAAAAATCCACTCAAAATTAATCAAACAACTAAATCTATAACTTGATACCATCAAATTACTAGAAAACATTGGGAAACCACAAGTCACTGGCATAGGCAAAGAATTCCCGGGGGGGGGGGGGATAAAACAGAAACAAAGGCAATCAAAGCCAAAATTGGCAAACATGATTAAATCAAGGTGAGAGGCTGCAACACTGCAAAAGAAACACTCAGCAAATCGAAGAGGTAACCAACAGTATGTGAGAAAATATCTGCAAACTATGGAACTGATGAAGAATTAATTCCCAGAGCATATAAAGAATTCAAAAAACTCAACAACAAAACAAACAATCCAGTTAAGAAATGGGTAAAGGACTTGAACAGTTATTTTTAAGAGTGGAAATTCAAATGGCCAACAGACACATGAAATAATGCTCAGGATCACTCAGCATCACAGAAATGCAAATCAAAACCAAAATGAGATTTCACATCATTACAGTCAGAATGGCTCTCCTACAGAAATCAACAAACAATAAGTGCTGACAAAGATGTGAGGAAAAAGGTACCCCAATCCACTGCGGGTGGGAATGTAAACTGGTAACGCCACTGTGGAAGACAGTATGGAAATATCTCATACATCTGAAAATAGACCAACAATTGACCTAGCCAACCCACACTTGGGAATTCACCCAAATGAGAAGAAATCAGGACATGAAAGAGAGATCTGTACCTCTGTTTACTTCAGGTTAATTCACATTAGCAAAGATATGGGATCAACCCTGATGTCCATCAACCTAAGACTGAATGAAGAAATTATGATATGTATACACACACACACACACACAAAGGGATAATACATAGTGGTAAAAAAAAAAAAGAATATTGTTGTTTACAATAAAATAGATGCATCTGGAAACCAGCCCCCAAAAGATACTTCACATATGTTCTCCCTGATATTTGGTAACTAACAGAGTACCTAAATGCTAATCAGTCTACAGAAGTAGAATTGACACTTTGAGATGCAATGATTTTTAACAGCCTTTGTCTCCACTGGAACGAGGAACCATGTTTTTCACACTATTTATTAAGCTTTTTACTTAGTGTAGGGTTACTCTTACGAGTATAAAATTAACTAAAAGTAGATCTTTGCAAAAAAAAAAGTAAGAGTGGGAGTAGGAGAGGGAAGAGGTAGAAGGTGGGAGCGTGGGAGCAGGAAGGAGGACAGGGTGGAAAAGATCATTATGTTCCTGAATCTGTATGTGTGAAATACATGACATTTTTATATCTTATATAAAATTTTTAAATTAAATAAAAAAAAACAACAAAAGTAAATGTTTCCAATAATGTACATGTTAATATAACAAAAATGTTTACTTCCATGAATAAGAATTACCATTAATAGAAACAGATACTCTTGTGGTGAACTTGAAAAAGACCATAATGAGCATCTGAACATCTACATTGGCAAAGGGGCAGTATCAATATCATGAATGGGTACAAACAGATGCCTACATAGGCACAATATGTACATGTGTTCACATATATGTGATAGTAATCAGAATAGGTACTTAATTGTTTTCTTATCTGTAAAATAATAGTATTAATAATGCATACCAGAGTGGTAGTGAAAAATCACAATTAATATGCTTTACTTGTTATCCTTTTAAGATTTGTTTTATAAATGTGAAGGGCAGAGTTACAGAAAGATAGCGAGAAAGAGAAAGAGAAAGATAGCGAGAAAGAGAAAGAGAAAGAGAAAGAGAAAGAGAAAGAGAAAGAGAAAGAGAAAGAGAAAGAGAAAGAGAAAGAGAAAGAGAGAGAGAGACCTTCCATCTGCTGGCAGGTTCAATCCCAATATGGTGCAATGGCTGGGGTTAGGCCAGGCTCAAGCAGAAGCTAGGATCTCCATATGGGTCTCTCACATGGGTGCAGAGGCCCAAGGTCTTAGTCTATCCTCTGCTGTTTTTCCCAGGCACAACAGCAGAGAGCTTGATCAGAAGTGGAGCAGCTGGGATTCAAACCAATGCCCAGGTGAGATGTAGGCATTGCTGGAAGTGGCTATACCCACTATACTACAATGCTGGCCCCCTTGTTATTCTTTCCTTATATGAAAATTATTTTCAGTGGCTCCTAGATATTCACAGCCTAAATAAAATGTAAGTATTTTCACAAGTATGCAAAGTATTTATAAACATAGGAAAAAGAGCAAGTTTTATAATCTAACTACACATATGGACACATGTGCACACTTATAACACATTAACACAGCACAGAACACACAGATACATATGTAATATGTGTATGTGTCTTTCTACTCAATACAAAACCAAGTATATAAACCTTTTCTTAAAGGGGATAAATTTTGTCTAAAGTTTCCAAAACACAATTAACTTTTCCACTCTACTTGCAATATATATGCAAAAGTACTCAACTAATACAAAGAAAATATCTTAACTTGAATCATTCTGTATGTGAAGTTATCCTATGTCACATTACTTATGTTCATAGTATTCAGTATTCAATAATCAAAAATGTAATGCAAACTCATTTCTCAGTGTCTTGATGTATGACATGGTGTGTGAGTTATTATAAACATATTTGTAAAAGGGAGTCAATTTGATTAACCACAGAAAGAGGAAAAACATCATGCTTCAGGCAAACTAAATTTGCCAGGATTTGCACGCATCTAACTGATGAGGCATTTGATTGATAAATGCACAAGAATGAGTTGAATGACAACAATGCTGTTTCTCTCTTCTGATTTTCCAAAATATTAAAGGTAATATTGCTATTTTTCTCATTTTCTCTTACATGTGAGTCAGAGACTTCCCTGATAACATAAAAAATGAATTCTGTATTTCCATGATAGCTATAATACAATCATAATTCTATGTACTACCGTTAAAATAGATGCATATGCAATTCTAAGTGTTAAAGGCATAGTACCACAATCATAAACACTGAGAATTTCTTTCTTTGAATATAGTTTTATGTCATTATATCATTACTAGCTTGAGGTTGGGAGGAAAAAAATATATATGTATATTTTTTCAGCAGTTGGAACCAACATCTACTCAGCCCTCCAATCAATGTAGGATTAAATACACAGTTTTTGTCTTTTTTATTGTTAAGTATTGAGTTTCTTCTGTATGATGAAATTAAAAGAAGCTGGTATTTTTATCTAAATATCTATGTGTTGTTCACATTTTCCAATAAACATGATTTACTTGTGTAATAATAATAAATATCAAAAAATAATCCGGGTTAAAAATACAGGAAGACTATGTTTGTGTCTGTTCAAATTAAGCCTATAAAGCCTATTAAGCCTCACTGATATTCTATCCAAATGACCTTCACTTCCACAGGGCACAATCATACTTTCATCACTGGAGCACAGTGTCCTGGGGGCTTTTAGGAGTTTGAGAATCAAAAGGAAAAAATGAACATAACAATGATACTGAACACACAATAATTAATTCACCCTGGAATATATGTGACTTTAAATATCTGGTTTGGCAATTTAGTTTGCCTTCCCAGTCCTAGCCATTTTGGCCATTTGGGAAGTGAACCAGCAGCTGGAAGAAGATCTCTGACTTTACCTCTCTCTCTGTAACTCTTTCAAATAAATAAATCTCTTTTTATTTATTTATTTATTTATTTATTTATTTATTTATTTGACAGATAGAGTTAGACAGTGAGAGAGAGAGAGACAGAGAGAAAGGTCTTCCTTCCGTTGGTTCATGCCCCAAATGGCCGCTATGGACGGAGCTACGCTGATCAATCCAAAACCAGGAGCCAGGTGCTTCTTCCTGGTCTCCCATGTGGGTGCAGGGGCCCAAGCACTTGAGCCATCCTCCACTGCCCTCCTGGGCCACAGCAGAGAGATGGACTGGAAGAGGGGCGGCCGGGAATAGAATCAGGCACCCATATGGGATGCCGGCACCGCAGGTGGAGGATTAACCAAGTGAGCCATGGCGCCGACCCCAATAAATCTCTTTTTTAAAGGATATATTTATAACGGTGCAAAAATTGAAAGTTATGCATAGTTTTTCACAATATACATTTGCTAAATATAAATTTCCAAAGTACAATTTTTGGATTATAGAGGCTTTTTCCACCCATAACCTCCCTCCCACCGGCAACCATCCCACCTCCTGCTCCCTCTCCCATCCCATTCACATCAAGATTCATTTTCAATTATCCTTATATACAGAAGATCAACTTGGTATATACTAAGTAAAGATTTCAACAGTTTGCACCCACACAGAGACACAAAGTATAAAGTACTGTTTGAGTACTAGTTATACTGTTAACTCACATAGTACAACACATTAAGGACAGAGATCCTACATGGGGGTAAGTGCACAGTGACTCCAATGAACTTTTTTGAAGAACTTACATGCCTCTGTCTGTAACTGCACATACAGTTTTCAAAAATTTTTGCACCAAAAACATCATTTCATTCACTTTTCCCATGACATTTTTTAAGTTTCCACATACATGTATATGTATGCCTGTACTTTATTCTTTGATTGATATAAAATTGGTACATATCTATGAGATACAATGTGATGTTCTGACCCATCTATTTATTAATGATCAACTCCAGATAATTAGCATATTTATCACCTCTCTTCCAATTATTTTGAGGAGTATAATGCATACTTATTATTTTTACCTTGCTGTGCCATAGAAGAGTAGAGCTTGTTCTTCCTATAACTGAAACACTGCTCATTAACCAACCTCCAACACTCTCCCTTCTTCATACTATCCCCAGGCTCTGCTAGCATCCACTCTACTCTCAACTTCCATGAGAGCAATTTGTAATATTTACACTGACTTCATGCATAGTTTATCTTTGTGTTCCTGATTTTTCCACTTAACATAATGTCCCCCAGATCCTTTTATATTGTCACACGTAACAAGATTTCAGGCTTTTTTATTACAGAATATTTCATCACTTTCAATATTCAGTATTCTATTCATTATTTCAATATTCATTATCCAATATTTCATTACTTTGCCTTAATTTCTTTATCCATTAATGGACATTTAGGTTGATTCCATATCCTGATTATTTTGAGTTGTGCTGCAATAAATTCATCTTTTCACATGTTGATTTTCTCTCTTTTGGATACATAATCAGTAGCAGAATTGCAGGGTCATATGACAGTTCTACTTTTGTTTTTTTTCAGCAAACTCCATAATGTTTCTCATGATAGACAAACTAATTCACACATGGGCACAGGTTTCATATCCTGCTGCTCCTGTTCCAATTCAGCTCTCTTCTATGGTCTGGGAGAGCAATAGAAGAAGGTTCGGAAACTTGTGGCTCCTGACTGGCCCAGCTCCAACCGTTCTGGCCATTTGGAGAGTGAACCAGCAGATGGAAAACCTTTCTCTCTGTCTCTCCCTGTTTTTTTCTGTAACTCTGCCCCTCAAGTAAATAAATTTTTAAAAAATTCATATTGTTTGATATGAATTTCATGATTCTTTTTCTAATGCTTTAAAAAATGACAATGGTATTTTTATGTGCATCCCATTGAAGTTGGAGATTACTTTGGGTAGTATGAATGACATTTTAACAATACTAATTCTTTCAATCTGAAAACAGGTGATAAAATTCCCTATATTTGTATCTTCATTAATTCTTTCATCAGTGCTTTGAATTCCAAAATACAGGCATTTCTCCTCTAATTTATTCCTGGTTTTTTTTGTAACTGTCATAGATTTGATTGTTCTGTTTGTTTCTTTGTCAGCAATCTCTCTATTAGCACATAGAAACTGATCTTTGTGTTTTGATTTTGTATCCTGCAAATTCACTGAATTCACTGATCTGTTCCAAGAGGAGTTTCTGTTGGCATCTTTACGGTTCTTTATACACAATATCATGCTGCATACACATGCAAGCAGTTAAGTTTCCCTCCTGTCTAATTGGGGTGCCCTTACTTCTTGTTCTTGACTAATTTCCCTGGCTAAGACTTCCTGGTTATGTCAAATTAAACTGGTGAAAATGGACATCCTTGTCTTGTTCTGCACGTTAGAAAAAAAGGCCTTCAACTGTTCCCCTCTCTGTATGATGTTTGATGGGGCTGTGTCCTATACAGACTTCATTGACCTGAGGTGCATTCAGTCTAAATCGTAAATAACAAATCTGGAGGTTTTCTAATACTATATTTTACAGGAAGCCAACCACTCGAGTTTTTTCTTTGTGTTTTCATACATGGTTAATTTGAAGCCTCTGTCAATTTTGTCACTATTTTCCTTTTTCCACAGAAATAATGATCTCTGCAGAGGAGCTTGACCATTCCAAAATGCCACGACAGCCATAGATACTACCCAAATTATTTCTGGCTGAATAATTCTTGGGGTATGTATGCTGGTATTGTTTTTTGAGTTCTATATCGAGAAAAGAATGTGCCAAATGACTCTCTTTCTCAGAGAAGAACCTATTGTTTTCCAAACAGAAAATGACATTAATATAAAGTATATACACTAGTTTATTTATTCCAAGAAATGCAATAAGATTTGTAAATACTATATTTATTCAGATTTGGGCCCAAATTATTTATAATGCTTCCCACAATAAAAAGCACAACGTTTTTTAAATTTATCAACAACATGATAATTCTCATGAGTCACAGCATGGAGGGAGCCCTGTCAGGTAAATATCACAGAAGAGAAAACATCATGAAGAAGGGCTATAAGGTCTGAATTACTTAAGTATTATTTCATTGGCCTATAGGTATTTAATATTCTGTAATCAATACAAATACTGTTGGAAAGTAGAGGCTTTTTTCCCAAAATCATCAAATTCCAGGTTTTATTTTAAATAACTGTAAATACATATAATATTGAAAATGTAGATTTTGAATAAATATCTAAAAATTAAAAATATATAAAAAGTTACATTGGGGATCAATAATAAGTAATGAGTACACAAGAGCTGTATCGAGGTAAGCTGTGATAATTATCAGTTAAGTTAGAATTCTAATGGCAATGAAGATCCCAAACCCGTTTTATAGCCTTATTCATTCAATTGACAATTAATTGGGCATTGCTTTGAAGCCCTTTGAAGATGTAATAAGGTCTCAAATCAAGAGATCTCAGGGATCCTATCAGGCAGATTTGGCCTAACTGTATAAGCATTTTGGCAGCAAATAATTTTCTCCAGCAGGTTTCAGAATATTATAAATATGTATTCTTATAAGTTTGGAAAAAATGCATCTTTATTGTATAACATAGTCCTGCTCCATGCAAGTCTTCATTAAATTAATGGGTTCAACTCCTTACTATAACCATACAACAGAGTAGAGGGTATACAGTCTCTATGGTAAACAATATTTACTCTAATGTGGATAGCACTTCAAAACACAATGTCTAGTAAACAATAACAATTAGAGGACCTATAGAGAGAAAAATAGAAAAAAAATGATCTTAGTAAATCCATCAGTAATAGATGGTTTAGAAATATCAAACAGGTGCCGGTGCTGTGGCACAGTGCGTTAACGCCCTGGCCTGAAGCACAGGCATCCCATATGGGTGCCGGTTCAAGACCTGGCTGCTCCACTTCTGATCCAGCTCTGCCATGGCCTGGGAAAGCAGTAGAATATGGCGCAAGTCCTTAGGCCCCTGCACCTGTGTGGGAGACATGGAAGAAGCTCCTGGCTCCTGGCTTCGGATCGGCACAGCTCCGGCCATTGCGGACAATTGGGGAGTGAACCATCGGATGGAAGACACCCTCCCACCCGCGCCTCTCCTCGCTCTGTGTAACTCTTTCACAAAATAAATCTTTTTAAAAAAAGAAATATCAAACAATGGCTTTTAAAATAGCTATAGCCAATAAGTTAAAAAGCCTAGAGGAGAAGATGAAAATTGTAAGAAAAGATGGGGAAATTCAACATAATAAAAATGTATCTGAAAAAAACAAAGAGAAAGTAATATCAGTAGTAAAGATTTCAAAACATGGACTTAATACTAGGCCATGTAGCAAAAGGAAGATCAGCATCCTTAAATAAAGTTCCATAAAAACAGTCAATTCAATGCATCAAGAATAAAAGGACTCAAAGCTGACAAAATGAGACAAACATTTGGGGCAATGTCAAACCACCCATGTTGTGTGTAATTCGGGTCTCAGAAGGAGGGGTAAGATAGTATGGAGAAACAATATATGAAATGATAGTGGCAAAGTACTTTCCAAAAGTACGAAAGTCTCGTTCATAGAGTCGAGAAGCTCTGTGACCCCAAACAGGATAACCATTAGCTTAGCTGCTTGATAATGATAACATTAAAAAAGAACTGAACAAAATTTGCCAACTTAGCATTCTATAAAGGGAAACACTTCTGCTTTAAGAACGAAGAAAAAATAGGAACACTGCAGGGAAGTAAGACTAGATGATGTTAATAGCAAATTCACACAATGAAGTTCATTAATTTTGAAACTGTATATAATTAATGTGAAAATGGTATATAGCAAATTCAATGTTCACTTTTAAAAAAATATTTTATTAGTTTGAAAGATAGAGTGAAACAGAGTTACAAAGAGACAAAGAGAGAAAGAAATCTTCGATGTGCTGACTTGAGCCCAAGTGGCCACAATGATCATGACTGAGCAAGGAGTCAGGAACTCCATCTGAGTATCCTACGTGGGTGACATGAGACAAAGTACTTGAGCCACTAGTGTTGCTTTTCTAAGCATATTAGCAGTGAGCAGGACTGGAAATAGAGTTAGGGCCAATATGCACCCATAGGGTGCATCACAGGTGGTAGCTTAACCTGCAGTGCCACAACTCCAGATCATTCACTTATTTTCAAATATATTTTTCAATTTATTGCTTTGTAATTCAAGCACTGAGGAATTTAAAATTCATGCATGCATTTTAGTTATTAAAAAGATGCCAAATTACCCAGGATTAAATTCTTATTCCCGAAGGATATGAGGGACCAGGCTACTGAAAATGCAGCATTTCCATCCTCCAATGGGTTGGTACTAGGAGATGGGGGATTTGGGAGTTGCTTGGGCCTCAGAGACTCCACCCGTCCAGGATAGGCAGACACAGTGGGAAGGGGGCTATCTATGAACCTAGAAGTGAGTCCTCAAAAATGACAGAACCTACCAGGGCTTTAACCTAGGACTTGGTAGCTCAAAGCCTACTGGTCAGTGATAGCTTTGCTTGCAATACAAATAGGCTATGACAGGTACTTAAGAAGACACTGGTTTTTATTCAGAATCTTTATGTGTTTTTTCAGGATAAAGTCAGTCATTGTAAAGACTAAAAATGTTGAGGGGCTGATTCTGTGGCTCAGTGGTTTAAGTCCCAGACTGCAGTGCCAGCATCCCATATGGGTCTTGGTTCAAGTCTCAGCTGCTCCGCTTCTAATCCAGCTCTCTTGCTAATAAGCCTGTGAAAGCAGTGGAGAGTGGCCCAAGTTCTTGGGCCCCTGTACCCATTTGGGAGACCTGGAAGAAGCTCCTGGCCCCTGGCTTCAACCTGGCTCAGTTCTGGTTGTTGTGGCCGTTTGGGAAGTGAACTAGTGGATGGAAGAACTTGCTTGCTCTCTCCCCTTCCTTCTCTCTGTAACTCTGCCTTTAAAATAAATACCTTTTTTGAAAATGCCTCATTTGGGCACCCACAGGCTGCTGCCAGTGCCTCTGACAGACCCTGGGCCTAGGTGTAGTACAGGAAGGAAGTGGTACTGCTCTGGGGAAGAGATGCCCATGGGCTGACACAAGCACACCAGGCAGGACTGCCACAGAATGCTCAGGAAGGAACCCAGTCCCATCGCCCCCTCCTAGCTTAGTCTCTTCTTTGTGCCCTGTACTTTCAGAGCCTAATATGGAGCTCTACCAACAGACAGGCACTGTTTACAGGCTCAGCCCCAGTGTCCAAATCTCCACAGACAATGACAGATTTACAGCTAAGAGGCACAGAGAGGTTCTAAGGAAGGGGAGGGAATATTCCATTTATTTATTACACTGCATGCTCCTGCAATTTTTTTTTATTTTTGAGATACATCCCATTTCAAGGGGAGATAATTATAAAATTACTCCAGTTATTTTTTAAAGGTATTCGAGTTAAAATTTAAATGTTCCAGAAAAGAAATGGATTTTTCCTTTATGTCAGAAAAAGCTCAGAAATTGGTGAATACAAAAGTGTGAGAGTTTATCAAACTACTTGCTAGGTAGAAGCAAAAATGTAAAAGAAATTAATAGCAACCATAACACAGATATACATTGAGTATCTGTTGATTTTTTTTTAAAGAAAGGCCCAAGTTTCATTAAAATAGGTTATGCCTCTAAAGCATTTTGTTCATCCAGAAGTAAAAGATGAATGGAGGTGCTGCCTGAAGTACCTAAATAAAAAAGTGCTTTCTGATGGTTACAGCAGTGCAAATATAGACAGACACATTCATAGATGAGAGGAAATGTCACTCCCACTCCCTCTAGCAAAGAAATGGATTTGGTTTAGCAAAAACATTTGTAACTGTCTTGTGGGGAAAGGTGAGACCCTGAGGGTACTCATTAGGTAACAAGTCTACAAAAGAACGCACAGAAATGTCCTACATGAGAAATGAGCAAGAGTTTGGGAACTAAGAGAAGGAAAAGGAAGAGAAGCTTCCCAACTGCAGGCGCCTGGTGCTGCGAGGGGAGGAAAGAGCCCATGCAAACCATCTGCAGAGACAGGATGTGACAAGAACTGCGGACACGCTGCTGTCCAAATTCCAATCAGAATGGATCTGAGTTTGTTTTCTGGGTGTGCAATGCACTAGCAATGGACTCCCACCTGAAATCTGGCTCAGATATAGAGGTTGATGTAGCTCCATGATACTGTTCACTGCTCATGCAAAGGGCTTCCAGGTAGAGTACAGTTTGCTCAAGCACATCCAGACTCTCATGAGTAAAGCAGAGGACGTGATAAAGGCTGGTAGGTGGTACTAGGGGAAAGCTCCCGTGCTGGGTGAAGATTAGCAAGACTTAAATTTCCCACAGCAAACAGAGTTCAGCGTATACTTTATTGTAAGTCTATGCAAAAACAAGGCCATAGGAGAAAAATAAGGTGAGGTTTAAGAAATGTCAGGGGTAAGCATTTGGTGCAGCAGTGTGTACCTGCAATGCCCACACCCCGTAATGAAATGACTGGTTCAAGTCTCAGCTCCTCTGCTTCCGATCTAGTTTTGCTAATGCATACCACAGAGGTCAGTAGATGATGGCTGAAGTACGTGGGTCACTGCCACTCAACTGGGAGATCCAGATGGAGTTCCTGGTTCCTGGTTTCAGCCTGGCCAAGCCCTGGCTGTTACACACATTTGGGGAGAAAACTACCAGATGGGAGATCTGGAGCTCTCTCTCTCTCTTTCAAATAAAATGATAAACTGAAAATAATCAATTAATTTAGGGGCCAGCATTGTTGGTTATGGCACAGGGGATTAAGCTGCTGCTTGTGAGGGTGGCATCCCATATTGGAGTGTTGTTTCAAGTCCCTACTGCTCTGCTTCCAATACAACTCTCCTATACTGGGTCTGTGAAGGCAGCAGAAGGTAGCTGAAGTGCCTGGACACATGCCACCTACGTGGGAGATCTGGATGGAGTTTTCAGCTCCCAACTTTGGCCTGGCCCAGACATGGCTGTTAGAACCATTTGGGGGGTAGGCAAGCAGATAGAAGATTCTCTATCTCTGTATCTCTCCCTCCCTCTCTCTCTCTCTGTCTTGTCACTCTGTTTGAAAGATAATTACTTTTGAAAAATAAATATTTTTAAAAAACTAACCAAAATGAATATCAAAAATAGAATATTACTTCTTATGACAGACTTGCTATGGTGAAATTTCACCTCCAAATTCCAAATCTTTCTTAAATTATACTAAATTGATGTATTATTAATATGAACTTCATGTTTACTGTTCCTTTGTTTGGATGGAACTCAAGAAGATAGGTCTACCTTGCGTGGAACAACACTGGAAACCAGAGATGAGAACATAAACTCCACAGCCAACGAATTAGTCACAGGGGCCTCTTGGGGATTTAGATACAACAGATGTGCACTTTTAGAGTTGGAGAGTGTTATTGGATTTGAAATGTGGAGTGTACCTCAGTTAAAATAAAAACAGTTAGCAAATAAAAAATTCAAACTCAGTTCCACAGAGCACTTTCAAAAGTACCTGCATTCTATTTCTGCAAATCTTAATGAATGCATGTTAATTTAAATTTAAATTTTTTCTTAAAATAAAATTTCTTAAACTTACAGGACAAAGTTTATAGCTCATAATATTTCCTTCAACAGCTCATATTATTTTCATCACTTTTCCTCCATTGGTTGATAACTATTTGGGTTAATTGCTACTGTGAGACCACAAAAGGCATATATAAAACTTTCTTAGTGTCTGTAACTACTCGTTTTCCCTAATTACTGTTTAAAATAAATAAATGGGAAAATATACTACAGTATAACCAAAATACATCTGTGAAATATTACTTCTTAAAGTAATTGCTAAATCTAAATATTGCATTCAAACATTCTCACAGTTTTGCATCCGAAATATTTAACACTTTTGCATTCAAATATTGTATTGAAATATTTTAAAGTCTTAAAATGAAGAGTTGGTAATTAATTCAGGGTCTCTTAACTTACATGTCAGCTAATGCATTAATATTCAAGAATAAGATTGTAATTACTTTGTCAATGTCTAAAAGGACAATTCATTATTAAAGCACAAAGACAAATAATTGCAAATAAGTAAAGCCAATTAGTAGAAAAGCAAGTATTTTCATGGCATCACAAAAATATTGTTGTAAAAAAAAAAAAAAAAAAACCTTTGTTACAAAGGCTATACACACTCTTTTGAGCGTAAAAGACTTCAAAGATGGGAAGGCATTGTGGCACAGCAGGTCAGTCTGCTACATGGGACACCTGCATCCCACATCATAGTGACAGTTCAAGTCTTGGCTACTGCACTTCTGATCTGGCTCCTTGAAAATATGTACCTTAGGAGAAAGCAGATGGCCCAGGTACTTGTGTCACTGCCACCCATGTGGGAGACCTGGATCGAGTTCCAGGCTCCTAGCTTCAGCCTGGCCCTGGCCAGCCCTTGCTATCAAGGCCATTCAGGCAATGGACCAGGTGAACTAGAAAGTATATTGATCTCTCTTTCTCTCTCTCCCCCCTTATTCTCTTCCTCCTCTATGTTAATGTACTTTATAAACAAACAGCTAAATAAATAAAAAAAAGACTCCAAACAAATTGAAGAATAGAAGACAACTAAGGACATTAAGAGTTCAGAATTTACACTGTGATTTATCTGTTGACTAGGAATCACTTCAGTGGATAGGAAGATAAGTGAACACACTTGAGAACCCTAAGATTCATCATCTGCTGTGTAGATATCAGTGGTATAGATGAGAGGGAAAAGTGACTATTCTGGCTTAAGCTATGGATAGATATTACTTCACTGAGACACGTAGAGAGATAAAGTGAAAAGAGTTTATTTTGGAGCATAAGATACCCAAGAGAAATATCCCATAAGCAGAGACAAAAATAGATTTTTTAATTCAAAGGAAGTTCACACCTTGAAACCAAAATATGAGTTATTATCATTCTTATCCTAAAACTGGTCAAAGCAATTTTCAGTATTCCCTTTTAATTTCTGTTTATGTCTGTTTCCTGGCAAACAGCTAAAAGTATAAAGATTTTTTTTTTTTTTATTTTCAATCTGGTGAGTAAGGAGCTAATAAGTCACCTTTACATCTTAACAAAAAGTAAAATGTTTAGCATGATGAAAAATAAGTAGATCTTCTGAGGTCCATCAATGAAATGAAATTGCAGGCCAAATCAGCGGTCCAAAGCTGTAGAGACACACCAGCAGACCCAGACAATCACATCTTAGCCAGAGCAGAAACCTCTGTGGGAATCAGGGCCATGTCAGGAAAGCCTAGACTGTAACTGATAAAATGCCAGAGCTGCATGTGGACAAATTAGACATAACAAGGATAAAAAATAAAACATAAGAATATGTAGATATTAAACTATTTTAATAATCATCTAAGTATCAGCAGCCTAAATTTACCAGTCAAAACAGAGAATGTCATAGTTCATCAAAAACAAGACTCAACTATATATGTTGTACAATAAAATCACCTTAAATAGAAAGATACATACAGGTTAAAAATGAATAGATGGGTATTACCTAGTGATACAGAAGTCAATAACCCAAAAAAGACATAAAAAATATTAGTGCACTTGTGCCCAGTGACAGAATGTCAAACCACATCAGACAAAAACTGAGGGCACTTCCAAGGGAGATAGATGAATTTCCTGTCACATTTGGAGACTTTAACACCCCTCTATCAGAAAGTGACAGGTCCTGCAGGTAGAAAATCTGTAAGTCCACCATTATACATGGTCACACCATCAATCAATTGGGTATACCTGACATCTATAGACTGCTTCATCTAAACAGTAGCAGAATCTATGTTCTTCTCCAGCTCACATGAAATATTCACTAAAAAAGCACATCCTGCACCACAAAACATGCATCATATTTAAAAGAATAGAAATTACACAATATCTGCTTGCAGGCTGCAATACACTTAAACTAGAGATCAATGATAGAAATATAACCAGAAAATTGCAAAATACTTGGAAACTAAACAAAGAACTTGTAAATAACACATGGCTCAAATAGCAAATCTGAATAGCAATTAAAAAAAATTAGAACTTACCAAAATTTGTAAGATGTAGAAAAGTAATGCTCAGAGGGAAACTTACAGTATTGAATGCATCTATTAGAATATTATTAGGCTATAAGATTATTATACAAAGTAAATCATTTATTGGCAAGGAACATGGCAAAACTTTAAATTAAAAATTTGCTGCCATTAACCCCACAATTGAATTAATTAGGAATAAATCTAATAAATACATATCTATGATCTAAGTGAGGACAATCATAAAATCTGATAAAATCAATCAAGAACTAAATTGAGATATTTCATGATAACAGATAAGAAAATTCAATAGCAACAAGATATCAGCTCTTCCCATTTTCACCTACAGATTTAATACAATTCCAATAAAAATTCCTGAGAAGTTGCTCTGTAGATATCAACAAGCTGATTCTAAAAACAAAGGGGCAGGGATGATAGTTCTTGACTTCAAGATGCCTGATTTTGGGGCTGGCGCCATGGCTTATTTGGTTAATCCTCTGCCTGCAGCGCCGGCATCCCATACGGGTGCTGGATTCTAGTCCTGACTGCCTCTCTTCCAGTCCAGCTCTCTGCTGTGGCCCGGGAGGGCAGTGAAGGATGACCCAAGTGCTTGGGCCCCTGCACCCAGATTGGAGACGATGAAGAACCACCTGGCTCCTGGCTTCGGATTGGCACAGCTCTGGCTGTAGTGGACACTTGAGGAGTGAACAAACGAAAAAAGGAAGACTTTTCTCTCTCTCTCTCTCTCTCTAACTCTGTCAAAAAAAAAAAAAAAAAAAAAAAGATGCCTGACTTCAAGACGTACTATAAAGTCAGATATCAAAACACTGCTATTGGTAAGAAAATGGGCAAAAACTGATGGAACAAGAAAAGCAAGCTCCAAACAGACTTATCTACAAATAGAGTCAAAAGATTTTTAACAAGGGAACAAAAGCAATAGAATGGAGAAAAAAAATTAGCATTTTTTCAACAGTTGATGGAGGAACAACTGGCTATCCATGTGCAAAAAAAAAAAATGTATTTAGATATAGACTTTACCACTACACAAAAATAAACTTCAAATGGATCACAGGTTTAGATGTAAAATGCAAAACTTAACTCTTAGGAAATAGCATAGGAGACAATCTAGGGGAGCCTGGGTATGACAATGGCTTTTTAAGTACATCAAAGATACAATCAATGAAAGAAATAATTGATAAACTGGATTTTCTTAAAATTAAAAACTTTATTCTGTGGCAGGCAATGTCCAGAGAATAAGACAAGTCACTGTCTGGGAGCAAATATTTGTGAAAGACACACCTGATGAAGTACTAGTATCCATAAATATAGAAAGAACCCTTATAACTCAACAATTAAAAAAATAACTGATTAAGGCCAGCACTGTGGCACAGCAGGTAAGCCATCATTGTGACTCGAGTATACCACTGCCAGTTCAAGTTCCAGTTTCCTATTAATGTTTCTGGGAAGGCTACAGATGATGGCCCAAGTACTCAGGCCTCCGATGCCCACTTGAGAGACCAGGGCAGAGTTCTTGGCTTCAGCAGGTCCCAGTCCTGGCCTCTGTGACCACTGCAGAGTAAAGCAGGTGGAAGATCTCTCTTTTGTCTCTACCATTCTGCCTTTCAAATAAAGAAATCTCTTTTTTTAAACTTGATTTATCAAAAACCCAATAATCAGAAAGAGATCTTATCAATGAGGATATTCAGACACAAATATACATGTGAAAAGATATTCAACAACTTACTTCAACAGGGAATTACAAATTAAAATGAGTTATCACTACATACTCATTAGAATAGCCCAAATCCAAAACAGTGACTTTAACAAATTCTGGTGTAGATATGGATCACCAAGAACACAGATGCACTGCTTGTGGGAACACAAAATGATAAAGTCACTTTAGAAGTCAGTCTGGCTTTTTACAAAATTCAACATACTCTGACTACTGGGATCCAGTCATAACTTTTCCTGGTATTTACCCTGAAATAAACTAAAAACTTATGTACACATAAAAAGTGCACCTGAGTGTTTATAGCAGCCTTATTCATAACTGGCAGAACTTAGAATAAGAAGACCTTCAGTAGGTGAATGGGTAAATAACCTGTGAACACCCAGACAATAGGGTGTAATTTACTCCAAAGAGATTACAAGAAAAGAAAAAGAGAGTGAGCCTGAGAGAAAGAGAGAGAAAACCAGCGAGCTATGAAGCCATGAAAATGCATTCAGGTTCTGTAAATGCATACAAACAGAGAAAAAAAAAGTCGGAAAAGGCTACATGTTTCCAACTATGTAATATTCTGGAAAATGCAAAACTATGGACAGTAAAAAGACTGTCCTATCTTTAGAAGTGAACCCTGGTGTAAACTGTGGACCTTAGGTGACAGTGATGCATCGTGCAGGTCCATTGTAACAAATGTACCGTTGTGTTGGGGATGTTGGGTGAGCAGACTGATGCATTTGTGGCGATGAGGTACGTGGGAATTCTTCCTATGTCCTCTTGGTTCAGTTTTTCAGTGAACGTAAACCAGTTTGAATAAAGTTCATGAAAACTGCTTAGTAAAATTTATGAATTAAAAATCCCTGTTCAAAGACAACTCCTCACATATTTTGTGTGCTTTGCCAACTGGTTCCATAGATGGTATTAACGGTATCTTCCTTGCTTTCTGGCTTTAAATTAAGCATAGCCACCAGCATGCACTAGCATGAGTTCTGGAAGAGATGGAGTCCATGGTATTTCTTCTCCTTAGTATTGTGTCATGACTGGGGAATGATTGCAAATCTCTATTGAAAGCCATACTTCCACACAGTCACATACAGCTGTCTCATAGGTCCCAAAAACACTTCCTCTCCTATCTCCTAAGAAAGGGGTTGGTTAGAACTCCCAATGTTGTTAGGGAATTTTCCATTATCCTGATTTGTTTTCATTAACTCATACTCAACTCTGTAAGGAAATTGTCACTAAACTCATTTAATTCCCACTTTGAAAATTATAATTGTTTTCTGCCAGGACTTGGGAGACTGTTAGAACCAGGAATGACCACAGGAAATACTTTTTTTAAATGGGACCTGAAATAAGTATATTCTGATTTTTCATGCTCGGCCTGAATGTACTCCAAACCCCTCAGAAGTAGCTGGCAGAAACTGGGATACTTGTAATCATCGGTGCTGCCATTCTAACTTAAAATTAGAATGCATCAACAACAATGCTAAAGGAATTTCTAACCTCCTGTGGTTCTGGGAACATTTACCTTAGGTTCAAGCCCAAAGCCTAATTTTAAGAATTGAAGAGGCCGCTGCAGCTCAATAGGCTAATACTCCGCCTTGCATCGCCAGCACGCCGGGATCCAGTCCCGGTCGGGGCACCGGATTCTGTCCCGGTTGCCTCTCTTCCAGGCCAGCTCTCTGCTATGGCCCAGGAGTGCAGTGAGGATGGCCCAGGTCCTTGGGCCCTGCACCCGCATGGGAGACCAGGAGAAGCACCTGGCTCCTGGCTTCGGATCAGCATGATGCGCCGGCCGCAGCGCACCAACCACAGCGGCCATTGGAGGGTGAACCAACAGCAAAAGGAAGACCTTTCACTCTGCCTCTCTCTCTCTCACTGTCTAACTCTGCCTGTCAAAAAAAAAAAAAAAAAAAAGAATTGAAGAGTCACTGTGTCAATATATAACCCATCTCTCAATTCTTAGGCTAAGAGAAGTACATTTGGAGGGAAAGAGAGAAACTCTATAACTAGCAGCAGAATGAAAAAATGTCAAGCAGGCACAGACTATAAGATGCTGAGCATATTTATGATGAAATCCTTTCTGAATATTTCTTACATGCAAAAGCAATTTCTTTCTTCTAAGAAGAAACCATTTTTCTCCAGCTTAAATTACTCCATGAGTCACTGGTTTACAATTTCATGTTGATTTTCCTTAGTTAAGTCTTAATTTAAGTAATTGAATCAAGCACCTGTGCATGGCTTTCACAGTCTCTAAGTACAAATTAAGCATGGGCTTCACCGTGATCAACTGCAGGTGATGTGAGGTAAGGCAGGCAGGTAGCTAGATTAGGGCCTGGAGCTGTAAGCCACACTTCTCCTCACCCCCTATGTAATCCTATCTACCCACAGTCAGTCAAATGACCCCTCCAGGATGTATCCCCCCTTCACCTAGGACCAAGGGGCTGTGCCACGTAGCCAGTCCTCTACCAACTGAGAGAGGCTTCCCTACTCTCTCTGTAGAAGAGGACAAGGCAGGGTACTGAGGTGCTGTCTCCATACTTCCCTCTCTCTATCCTTTCCCTTCCAGGCCCACTCTATTCCAGGTGTGTGTGTTTTCCTCACCCTTTAAATAACCGTTATCACTTTGTGCACAATATTTGTGCCTGAACTCAGAGTGCATCTCTAGGGAAAAGGTGAATCCCTCACCAATGACCTAAGTAAGGCGAGAGGCAGAATAACTGAAGGATTCTTAGGAAGGAGTCTGAAAACCTAAAGAAATGTGATTCAAGGACTGTATCTGCTACATGCAGCCTGCTAAGCCTCTCCCTCCCCTTATCCCCTAGAGACACTCCTGGCATGCAAAATGCTTTGATGAGATGTCCATCAGCACCCTCAAATAGCTACTTGGTGACTCCTGTCTGTAAACTGGAAGCAAAAATGGGAAATATTTCAGTGAGATTAAGAAACACACTTTGGAATACTAAAGGCCATAGATTGGATTTGGCCTAGGAAACACTTAAAATGCTATTATGACAACAAGCTTCAGGATCAAAGGTTTACTCATGGTGTTTTGAAAATATATGATAATATTTGATTCTAAATTCCTTATGAATGGAACAGAGGCACACCCTACTAAGACTCTGCCCAATATGCATAAGTGGAGAATCTCTAGATGTAGAAGGCAAGGACTTAATTTGAGTAATTTTGGTAGATACCAGAGACTCTTACTGGTTCCCAAATCTAAACCAATATATAACTATTCGTTATGCCATCCAGTTCTGTTAAGGATGAATCACCTTATCTGCTTATAGAAGAATAGCACTAGCCTTTCCACTGGCACTATGAAATATGACTTGCAGAGGTTTTCCAAGATGACCTGGACTTGGGGAAGAAAAACTTCCTAGGGGTTATCAGACATTGTAGCTTAACTACAAAACACCCCTTTCTGTAGACACTGAACTACCTAAAACAAATACATAGTTGATGATGGAAAGATGCTATAGAGTTTTGACCCTTACCACTCCTCCCAGTGCATGCCTTGAGACCAGAAATCCATCTGGTGTTTTTTTCCTTATCCCAGCCTTCATAGTAGGAGCATAAATATAATTAAGTGGTAAAGTATGCACACAGGCAGACCTGATAGCTACTTTTGGAGAAAGTGCTAAGCAAGGGTATTTTTATTGTATTGCCTGGATTTATCACTTATGATTTGGGTATATATTGAAATATCCCATTGTACTCCATAAAATGTATAAGTAATGCTTGTTAATCAAATTAAATAACAAAATCACTTTCTTGAAATGAGAGTACATTATGATCATTTAGATGGTGAAAACATGGCACAAGCACTTCTGTGTGCTGTGTCAATATTTAAACAAGTAAACCCAACTTCTGGCAAGTGATATTTGGCTACTGGACTATCAATTTGTTTTTATCAATAAAATAGATGTTATTTATGTTTGTTTCTTTTATTTTTTATTTATATAAAAAGAGCAATTTCATGTAATCCATATATACAGTAATGTGAACATAATGATACTTCCAGTCCTACTCTCCCTCCTTCCCTCCCCTCATCCCTCTTCCTTATTTTATTAATTTTCTTTTAGGTTTAAACCCTTTTCTCTCATCACAGGACAATATATGGTTTTTTGATCAATGCTATTAAGTCATTTGTGGTGATTGCCATCATTTTCTTATCTCACAACACATTGAACTCACTAGTCTGATGGTTTAAGTAGAAAGCAAGTATTGGAGCAAATTCAAACAGTCTACTAAAACCCATTTCCCTTGCACCTGGTAGGGAGTCTGGTAGGTTTACGGAAAAGACCAGTGAAGAAAAATCCTAGTCTTGAAGCTGGTTTAGTGATGATGGTATAGTTAGGCTTTCATTAGGACAAACCAGCACTGATGAAAACAAGTCATGTCTGTTATTGCTACAACCCTTGATAATGCAGGTGGCTTGCTGCTATGGTTTCAATATGCCCCCCCAAATTTATGTTGTGAGTTGAGGACTTTTGGGAGGTAATTAGGTGGTGAGAATTCTGCCTTTATGAATTAATCTATTCACAGATAAATGTGTTGGTGAATTAATGGGTTAATGGTTCATCATGGTAGGGGCTTTGTTCCCTGCCCGCCCTCAGGCAAAGTTTTAAAAGGGCCTGTTCCTGAACAAGTGCTCTCTTGGCTCTCTCCTGCTCTCTTGGTTCTGCTCTCTAGTCTCCTCCTCTCATCTCTCTTCTCTCTTCTCCCTGTCTCTCTTATAGTCTTCTCTTTTTCCTTTGCCGCCCCTTCACTCCGGTCTATTGGGTGTTCCCCAATAAACCCTTTCCCTTAAAAAAAAAAAAAGAGCTCTCAAAAACTTACTCTGTTTTGCCATCTGATGCCCTACAAGGGACAAGCAATGTCTGGCCTAGAGGCTCTATAAGGCTCACAAAATCATTTTGTTTCACCCTGCCAAGGCAACCGTAGGTGGGAATCTAAATTAAATAAACCTACAGCAGGCTAATTTTTAAGTTTACATTTTTGTAGGGCCTGTAAATGATGTTATAAATATTGAAATTTCCCTTGGCAGATAAATTGGTGTGCACCTCTGTGCCTAAACCACGTTATAATGCAACAAAAAGGCCTCACCAGATGCTGCACCAATCTGGTGCCATGCTCTTGAATTTCTCAGTCTCCAGAATTGCAAGCAAAATCAACCTTTACTCATTATAAATGACCCAGTTTCAGGTATTCAATCATAGCAACAGAAAATGCACTAAGGCACCTGTAAAAGGTGCTACCATCCTTTGTCATAAAGCTGCATGTGCACCTAGTGGAGAGCTGAGTGAAAATGAAGAAAAAGATGTGACAGGAGCTTTGGATGCAGTGGGCTTGGCTACTATCCTACACCAACTATGTGAGCTGGGAGATTAGTGAGCACGTGCAGGAGTTACAGCAGTGCTCAGCACACTATACCAATATACAGAATATTACTGCTGCTGCTCAACTTCTAATTCCAAATTTCATGATGATTTCTCTCATGGACAAATCTAACTAAAAGCTATGTAAGAAAAGGGCTTCTGGGAAGTGTACCTTCAGCGTCGTCACAACGCAAAACTACCATTGGTTTTATAATCTTGTAGACGAAAGTGTCTGTGCTAGATAAGAATTATCTATGAAATGCCTGAAAAAAAAAATCCATGTAGAACATTCACAGAGCATTCCCTAATGATTTATAGTAGAGCCATGACTCCTTTGATAATGGCTACTGTCCATTTGCAAAGCAGTCTTTGGCTTGCTAGTGGACCAAGTTAGTTGCTGAGCACCTTGTTGTGGAATGCAATATGAATAGAACAATGCATCACAAATTAATCTAGTGATTCAAAACTAGCCTATGCAGCAACACCCCAGTGTAAAGATCTCAGATGGCGCCTGAGTAGGTGCAAAGGAAAAGGTAAAACATGAAATACAGTTGTCTCAAACAACTTTCGAGTTTGTTCCTATTGCTTTTTTTTTGTACTCTCTTAAAAACACTGAATATTTCATGGAGAATCCTTCTTAATTAGTTAGTACAGGGAGGGGAAACATAGATATGATTTATAACTGAGTCCACATGATATGCTGACATCAAAGCGGATGGCTATTGTGTTATAGCCCAGTTCAGGAATGACTTCCAAAGAGTGTAGATATTAAGGGGCATGAAGCTTGGTGGTAAGCAAACCTCCAAACTACAGCAGAGATGTAGGAATGCACTCATAAGTAGGAAATTCACTTTGATGGCTAACCAGAATAAAATACTGAAGTGCTATGTGGAGGGCTCAGTTGAAGGGTCATCCAAGAACCAATATCCCTATTTCTGGGGTCCTACACTGCTGCATGTGCTTTAGACCTTTAAGCACATGCAAATATACATTCTTTTTTTTTTTCTACACAAATAATCCTGGCTAAGCAACCAAATTCTGGAGTTGAGAATAGATCATTTCACAATCATAATTAATTCTGTGATACCTGCAATGTTGTTTATTTAAAACAAATCATTTCCATCCACACAAACACCCATGTTTGCATCAAGGATTTGCATTTGTCCCATACAGAGGTAAAATCAATTTTCCACCTCCATAAATACTGCATCACTTTGTACACATTCTTTGTATTCTGAACATTTATTCTCTATTAGAACTTCTTACACACTGCCACCTTAATATATGCATTCCTAAAAAGAAATGATTTCATGGAATTCATATTTTATTTTATTGAATCATATATTTATGATTTATTATTTTTATTATCTTATATTTATAAATATATTATATCAATGATTTATTAGTTATTGAATTCATATTATATTTTATTGAATCTCAAATGATTTGGACTTGAACTTGTAGTGAAAAAAAAAAGAGCAACTGGTAGTTGGAAATGTCAATCTGAAGGCTATTCCAAGATTTGTTTATAGGCAAGTTTGATCAATGCAAATCAGATCATTCAGAAAAAAAACAGAGACACTTCATAATAAGAAAGCAGTTTTCAGGACAGGCATTTGGCATAGTGGTTAAATCACCTCTTGGGACACCAACATCTCATATCAGAGTGCCTGGGTTTCAGTTCAGGCTCCGCTTCTGATTCTACCTTCCTGGACACTGAAAGAAGCAGCAGCTGATGGATGAAGTACTTAGGTCCCTACCATGCATGGGGAGACCCAAATTGAGTTCTATCCTGGTTTCATTCTGGTCCAATACTGACTGCTGTAGACTTTTGTAAAGTGAACCAGTAGATGGACGATCTCTCTGTGTATGTGTCTCTTTGATTCTATGCATTCCAATAAATTTTTTAAGGCCAAATATCTTCAAATATTATATATGTATGAGAGAAATTATACATGTATATCAGAGCAATTTTATAAATGTAGTATTTCAATTATCTACATATATATTTATATGTGTGTGTGTGTGTGTATACATTCCTCTGGTATGTTATCCCATCTTCCAGGAATCCCAGACTCTTCTGCTTCTAGGAAGATTATTGTTTCTTATTATGGAAGATGTTCTAGCATGTTAGAGATTATATGTACACTGACGTCCTAATCCTTGAATATTTGCCTCATTTTAACTATATATAAAGTACATATATATATATATATATATATATATATAAAAGCAGAACAAGGTATAAGTTCATTTGGCTTAATCTCCGATACTTTGGTAAGGAAAAGTGTTCCACACCCGGGGAGAATTAGGGAGGGGTAGTGTTGGAGAGAGAATTGGGAAAAGTAATATGCTTCATTGTGAAAATGCTGATCTTGCACAAAGATCTGTCATGAGAAATGACAAGGTGACACTTGAGACTTTAGTCCAGTGCTCAGGAAGGAGAAAGGGCTGGGAATTCATCTCTAGGAGTTTTATGCCTATTAAATAAAGTGAATGGCTTGAAAGGACTATGATTTCCCAAACATAAAGTATAAACCAGGAGGAAAAACTGGTTAAGAAACTACCATTTAAAGTACCAATTTAGGGAAGAGTGAAATGAAAATAACACAGAACTGTTGGCCTTCAAAGTTGAAGGAAAACAAACAGAATCCAAGACATGAAAAATATAATATATACAGATGTCTCATCTGTGGACATTTGCTTCATTCTGGCTATTCAATACTTCTTTTTCAGCTTTCAATTACTTTCCCATTTGGAATGTGCCATTAATTGATTTTAAGATTTTAAATTTTTTTTAAAAATTTAAAAAATTAACTGAAAAGATAAAGTTAAGCATTTATTCGGCATGCTAATTCTAATTTTTTGAATTCAGATAAATCATTGCCCTTGAAATCCTTTCCAATACTCATATACTAAAATGTCTACCTATTGGAAGTAACATGAATTGCAACTCTGAAAAATAGGATTCAAAATACAGCTTTGACCAGGATCTGTATTCAAGGCAAAATATAATCACTGAGACCTTTTACATTTTTCCATTTGTTCCATCAGAGGAAATAACTTGAGTTTTAATATTGTTCCTGGAGTCAACCTTCATAACCAAATAAGGCCTCTGTGTAAAATTTACTGATTCTGTAAAAGATAAACACATTCATTCAAGGGTGAGTGATACAGTATTCTAAATTAAGGTAGAAAAAGTCTGATTTCTGCTTCCTCAAATTATTCTGTTACATGGACTATATCCTGAAAAATATGTTAATTTTTAAAAAATCTCTCCAGTTACATCCTGATAACAATGGCCAATTTCTCCCTGGTGGTCACACAAGTCTCAACAAGGGTACTGCAGATAGAAAGGGAAAATTCAAGGAAGAATATTGCCTGCAGATTGCACACATAATGTACAAAAGTAGAACCTGTTTAACAGAGGACTTTTTAAAAAGCATTTATTCACGTGAAAGGCAGAGAGAGAGAGAGATTTCCCATCTGCTCTTTCCTTTCCCAAATGCTCACAATGAGAGCTGGGGTATGCTGAAACCAGGAGCCTAGAACTCCACCAAGGTCTCCCAAGTGGGTGAAAGAGACCCAAGTACTTGAGTCATCATCTGCTATCGCCAAGGCATTTATAGCTTTGGAGGTGTAGCAGGGAGCTGGAACTGGATGCATAGCCAAGAGGAGAACCCATGTGCTCCAATATGCAACGTGGACTTCTCAAGTGGCACCCCCATGCGTGCCAGATGCCCACTTCTAACTTAGACTTCCTAAGATGACATGTTTGCAGCTGGAATTGAACTTGACAGAGAAAATGGTAAAGGAAAGGACATATTCATTTTCCATTTTTGATTATCAACTTAAGTCTTTACTATCCAATAATATCTTTATGAATTTACTTTTATTTTACATGCTAAAAAACAAGATTCAAAATCCTAGACAGTTTTAAGAAAAATAATTTGGTCCTACAGACTTTCAGTGACATTTTTATGGAGATCACTTGGATCTGAACCATACACATTAATTTTTTGTACCTCACTTTTTTAAATGTTAAACCTGATGTTCTGCTAATAATCAGTTATTAGATAATACAGAGTCTTCAACTGTAAGAACATATCATATACTAACATCTTTATGTAAAAACAATCCTTTGTGCATGGCTCCTATCACACACATATTCTATATATCATACACATATATATTATATACAAAATAAATAAGAAACGTAATATTGCTAATGATCTCTTCTTTTCTGTCCTGATATCATGTTTCTACTTCTTTTTTTTATTAAACTTTTATTTAATGAATATAAATTTCCAAAGTATAGCTTATGGGTTACAATGGCTTCCCCCCTCCCATAACTTCCCTCCCGCCCGCAACCCTCCCCCCTCCCGCTCCCTTTCCCCTTCCATTCGTGTAAAGATTCATTTTCAATTCTCTTTGTATACAGAAGATCAGTTTAGTATATATTAGGTAAAGATTTCAACATTTTGCCCATATAGCAACATCAAGTGAAAAAACTACCATTGGATTACTAATTATAGCATTAAATAGCAATGTACAGCACATTAAAGACAGAGATCCTACATAATTTTTTTTTCAAAATAATTAATTTTCTATGCCATTTCCATTTTAACACCAGGTTGTTTTTTCTACTTCTATTACAGCATTTCTCTTTTACTGCTTATTAAAGTTATCTGAATATACACCTCTATACTATATTTAAGCTGTGCAAATGCAGATAATAAGCTTTACTTTTTTATTTTACAAATTCCTAACACTGTACTTGACATATACTAGTCTTACAATTCTAACTTAAAAACATCTATTTCATGATCCATACTTACATAATTCTAGGTATTTTTATGTATGTGTATTGTAGCAATTACATTACTGGGGTCAGCACTGTGGTTTAGTGAGTTAAGCTGCCACCTGCAAAGCTGGCATTTTGTTCAGCTGTAAGTTCGATTCCTAGATGATTTACTTCTGATCCAGCTTCCTGCTAAATTTCCTGAGGAAGGAGTGGAACATGGTCCAATACCACACCACAAGGATGAAATTCCTGAGTACCAGCTTCTGCCTGGCGCAGCCCTGGCCATGTGATCTTCTGGAGAGTGAACCAGCAGATGGGAGGTCTCTCTCTCTCTCTCTCTCTCTCTTTCTCTGTTTCTCTCTCTCTCTTTCCCTCTCCCTTCCTCCATTTCTCTAAGAACCCTGCCTTTCAAGTAAATAATTAAATCTTTAGAAAATATATTACATTACTTACAAACTCCAAGGAAGTCATATTTTTGAAAAGTGGACCAAAAATAAAATACCAACAATCAAAACTGTTCAAGCAACATTAACTGGTGATTATTGTAAGCATAAATGTCTCCACCAAAACACCAGTTTCCAACTTTATGTACTCTAAAAGTAATAATTCAGATATTCTTAACTCAACTACAGTGGTTGTAAAATATTTACCAGCATAGTATTATCACTTCGAAATTGTAAAGAACTTTTAAAAATATCCCTTACCATTGCATTTGCTCTCTCAAAATTAGCAGCAGAAAAAAAAAAAAAGAAAAAAAATCCACTTACATTCAGTATGCAAATGTATATGGAACCATACTTACAAGTTCTACAGGAATGGCTTTATGTAAATAAGAGTTTATTTGAAAATTGAATGACTGGATTTTATTTCTTCCTTTTCTTGTTCCCACTATTTCCTTCACCAATAACCCATTTATTAATAGTAAAATATCAAGATTTCACCTAGGTGACAGAGTCTTCACATAATTAAGGCATGAAACTACCAAAAATACATTTTCTGGAAGCCACTATATTTTTCAATGAGTAGCAGTAATAGGAAAATACAAAAGAGAAGATAAAAGTATCATTGTCATAGAACACAGAAGACAAAATCTTTAAGAAGGTACACTTTATTACCTGAAGGCTTTTGTACAGATATTTCAAATTTCATACCCCATCATGTTCCTGTACTATATGCATGAGTAGGATAAGAAATTGGAGAAAATGACAATGACTTGTATAGCATTAGTGCAAATGGAAACACTATGCTAGTACACAGATTCTGAAATTCTGAACCAGAATTTCTATAGTTTTTCAGGACTGAGGAGAGGGAATTTTTTATTTAGTTTATCAAGAAGCAGTGTAACATTGCATACCTGAGTTTCAACAAGAGTAAAATAAAGCTAAGGCTGTCAGTGATGAGACAGAAAGGAGCCGAAGCTTTTCTTTCCAGAGATGCCCTTCTGGCTTCCCCAGCAAGAAGAGAGCGCAGGGGGTCTGAGAGATGCACTGAGGGAGTTCTCAGGATAGAATGGCCATGGAGGAGACCCAGGAGTTGGAATGCACCTGGTTGTCTAAGTCAGGAACAAATGTACGGTCAAAAACAGACCCTTGCTGTATGGGTGAAATATGCTCTATATGTCAAGAAGAGCTGGAGAAAGACAAAACAAAACAAAACAAACAAACAAAAAACCCAAGCAGATCTGCTGGGTACCAGCAAACGAGAAAACAGATATCCCAAGTTCTACAATCCACTGTCACCAGCCCAAGTGTTAGCTGGTTCGAAAGGAACCAGACTATGAGGTTGCTATGGAATGCAAAAAACCCACTAGAGGTCTGAGAACTCATTATTTCCAATATCACAACTGAACATTTTTCATCTACTCTACTTCTTCCTAACAATGTAGTGCAGACCTCAGGAATAAAGAGAAATTTAAGAATTCAAGCTGAGCATTCTCTGTTCAGCAGAAGTCTAAATTTACTCTTCCCCATAGGGTAAGTGGCTTTTTAATAAGACAAGATCAATTATGACTAAATGTAGAAACTACAATTGTTTTAGGACATTCGTGAGCACACCTCTGAAATCGACTACAGAAGAAACCTTCATCTCCTTCTCAGCCCGGGGAATAAAGGGAGGGCCTGAGCTTGGAGTTGAGACATTGGCTATAACACAAGCAAGCTCACTGCCTAGTTCAGTGATTTTGGGTATGTTCACTGACTTACATTGCCACCTCTGCTACATTATCCATTGGTGAAAATTCTGTAGCAATCACTTGAAAATGATTTCATCTTCATAAACGTCCCCTGGCTAATCACCACGAAACATTCTATCTCCCATCCCCAGTACATAGTTTTCAGCTCTATTCTTTAAAAAGGCACAGGCTATATTTATCTTCTTCAATGATAAGTACAGGAAGGGGTAAAGCTATAAATGCATACTGAATGCATGAGGGAATTTGTGAAGAATCCTTCAAAGTGGCCTTAAGTGATACTATGGTTCCCAAGCACTTAGATTGAAAAATATCAGTCATATCCTCTTTTTGTGTATTGAACAAATTTTTTTACTGGAAAACTCATGGATCATAAATATAAAATATGAGTTCCGACAAGAGAATATTTCCTCATAACCATAGCCTCATATTTGCATCAATCCAAAATGTATGTTTGTGCCTCAATCCAGCAGATTCACCACGCAGAAAAAGGCACATTTTTCCTGATGCCTATCATCACTGATTTGTTTTGCCTCTCTTGATTACCATATAAAAGCATTCCCCATATAATACTCTATGGCTATAACTCTGCGGTATGAGCCAAGTATCTGCCTTATATTGGAACTTGATTATTAAGTGATGAGTAAAACATTGAATCTGCCATCATAACACCTGCTTTCTAATAAGAGAGTTACAGTAAATTAAAAGTTACAAGCCTTAAATAGTACCTGAAGGATCCGAGGAACTGAGGAAAAACTAGTGCGGATGAACTTCAACTTATTGGATAAGCAGCACTTAAAAGGCAAGGTGAGAAACAGATACCAAAGATAATATCATATAGGTTGTATTAAGGGTTTCTATTGGTTTGTATTAAATACTATTGGAATTCGTAGGAGTAAGAGAGGAAAAGATACTATTATATATGTATATGTATGTATGTATTTTTATTTTATACATTATCAAGTAGAAATTACACTCATGCAGAAATTACAATCCACACAGTCCATCCATGTAAGCTGTTAAATTTTCCTCCACACAAAGGAAAGTTCTACATTTGCTGAGTCCCTGTTTCACTACTTTGATAGTTATTTTGAGTTAGGATTTAAATTTCTATTTCCATCCTTTTCATCCATTTCATGTTTTGTTTTTTTCCCCTCATCTTTCTTTGATTTTCAGCTTGTTCCTACAGGTTTATTTTTATGCTTCCTATTCATCCCTCTTTGGCTTATTTTGTTTTCAGATAGGCAATTTTCTATGCCCACCAATAGAGATACATCTGCATTATTGTCCAAATTTGTCTTCCCAAACAATGCAAAACACAATTTGTTGACAAGGCACAGCTGACTACATTGCTTGCTTTAGTAAGGGATGTTAAATTTATTTTATTTTATTTATTTATTTGACAGGCAGAGTTAGATAGTGAGAGAGAGAGAGAGAGACAGAGAGAAAGGTCTTCCTTCCATTGGTTCACTCCCCAAATGGCCACTAAGGCTGGCACTGCGCCAATCCGAAGCCAGGAGCCAAGTGCTTCTTTCTGGTCTCCCACTGGGTACAGGGGCCCAAGCACTTGGGCCATCCTCCACTGCCCTCCCGGGCCACAGCAGAGAGCTGGACTGGAAGAGGAGCAACCGGGACTAGAACCCAGAGCCCATATGGGATGCCAGTGCCGCAGGCAGAGGATTAACCTAGTGAGCCACAGTGTCGGCCCTGGGATGTTAAATTAAAAAGCAAGAGGTCATTGTCCTGATACTGTCTACATACCTTGAGTTCCTTTATAACATACTACCGCAATGTATCTTATTATGTAAAGAACTGAGACAGGTTACAAGTATGTTTTCTTATAATAAAAAGCTGAGTCTGAGCCAATAACAACCAGCAGTGCTTCAACCAACCATATATAACCAATTGATCAGAATATATTAAAATAAGACAAACACTGAACAGTAACCAGGGAGGCCACTTCTGTTCTGTAGTTCTGTATTCTGCTACGAAGGCTACATGCCCACATTACCAAGTGGGACTCTGAACCACTTCTGTTTTTGAGTGCTAACCAACACATAATTTGTTCTTTGCTCAGAGAAGCTGTTTATTTTATTTAAAGTTTTTATTTCTTTTCACGGAGAGAAAACAACTCAAAAATATTTTGCTGTGTGTAATAGAGAATGACAATATCAGAACTTCTGAGACTCAGAACTATGGTTTAAGGGATATATTCTAAGGGGTTGAAGGAGTTTGATAGGACTGGGTGAGGATCAGGATACAATAGTCCGGAGTTGGCAGCTACAGCACGATGAGGATAGTGCCTTCACATGACACATTCTAAGACATTTGCTATTGAAGGGTACATAGACTTTCTGCAAGTATAAATTGCAGCCAGATCACAGATCTGGGCGGAAGTGTCCTGGGGGAAAAAAAGGACAAATACAGAGAAATAACCAAGTCATGCTGGTGAGGAGAGAGGAACAGGAGGAAGTCATGTGGATAGGCAGCCTGAGTTCCCAGGACACAGGTGGAATGTAGGGTATATGACTTCCAGCTTTATAGTGCTTTTCTCTTCTCTCTATGTGTTTTTCCTCTTCCTTACTCATATATACAGAATTTGACTTGAAATATATCATATCCTTCAGAGTTCAGTCCCCGAAAGTGATTAATCCATGTGTGGTTTTCAGTGTCGTCATAGTTTAAGTTAGTTCTGCGAAGTAATTCAAATTAGGAGATGGTATATCACCCTAATCAGGTCTAAGGAAAAACATCCTTTTCATTTTTTAAAATGTCTGGGATATTTAAAGATTAAATATTGTCATTATAATTTATACTATTAAAAAAAGCTACTTTAAAATATTTACCACTGGAGAGCGGCAAGATGGCGGAATAGGCAGGGAGCATACTATTAGTCTGGGGGAGAGACAGTTTAATATAAATGGAGATACTGCAGGGTCAAGGAAGAGTAGGGGATGAAACAGCAGAGGAAACTCTTCCGGAACTAGTGATTCACAGTGGACCTGCGTGGAGAGCGTGGGAGCCCAAGTTCGGGACACCAGCGGCAGACTCGACACACCAGCGCTGGAACGCGAGGTGAGCCGAACCTCAATAGCCCGAGATACCAGCGGGCAAGCAGAAAGAGGAGACTAGAGGGAATGAGGCTTGAAACTCCATGGGGAAAAGTTCACCAGGCTAACTAGAAGAGAGAGAGGGGAAAAAAAAAAGTGACTGATACGGACACAAGTTTCTCTCTCTCCGCTCACCTCTCAAAGGCGAGCAAGACAGAGCAGGCGCCATTTTGGACCTACGTCATAAGCAGGGTGACCTCAGGTCTGCACCGGCCCTGAGCCTAGCAGAAACACCTGACTCTGGGGGGAGGGGTGAAATAACAGGAGATTAGCATCTAACTTGGCAACCCAGTGGGAGACTGCAGAAGAATTGGAGCCCACACTGAGGGCAGCAGAGATTCCCTGTGTGGTCCTTGGGAAAGAGCTTCCGATCTCTGGCTCCTGTGGGTATATCATTTGCCTGCTAACTACCTCCAATTACATTCAGCTGTGCGGAATTACTTCCCTTTTGAATCAAAAAAAAAAAAAAAAAAAAAAGAAAGAAAGAGATTTACCACACCTAACCTGGGAGTGTCATCTTTCACACACCCTCAACCCTGAGGAACCAAACACAGCTCTCAGGCCACACTCATCTCAAGCCTCTAAGGCTCCACTGAAAGCAGACAGTCCACTTAATATAGAGCCATAGTGTAACAAGAAAAAACCCCACAGTGAAGAAACCAAATATCTCCAACATGCCAAACAACAAACGCAAAAACCAAGCTAACAAGAACAAGGAAGACACTATGACACCCCCAAATGAAAAAGACACCCCAATTCAAGATTATGAAGATGATGAGATAGAAGAAATGCAAGAAGCGGATCTCAAAAAATTGATAAGAACATTAAGAAGTTCTCAAAAACAAATTCTTGAACTACAGAAATCCTTAATGGACAAGATAGAAAATCTCTCTCGTGAAAATGAAATATTAAGGAGGAATCAAAATGAAATGAAACAACTAGTGGAACAAGAAACGGTGATAGTGACGAGAAATCATAATGAAATGAAGAATTCCATAGATCAAATGACAAACACATTAGAGAGCCTTAAAAACAGAATGGGCGAAGCAGAAGAGAGAATATCAGACTTAGAAGACAGAGAACAGGAAAGGAAACAGGCAAACCAAAGAAAAGAAGAAGAAATTAGAAATCTAAAAAAGATTGTCGGGAATCTACAGGATACTATTAAAAAACCCAACATTCGGGTTCTAGGAGTTCCTGAAGGCATGGAGAGGGAGAAAGGATTAGAAGGCATTTTCAGTGAGATACTAGCAGAAAATTTCCCAGGTTTGGAGAAGGACAGAGGCATCTTAGTACAGGAAGCTTATAGAACCCCTAATAAACATGACCAAAAGAGATCCTCACCACGACATGTTGTAATCAAACTCACCACAGTGAAACATAAAGAAAAGATCCTAAAATGTGCAAGAGAGAAACGTCAGATTACTCTCAGAGGATCTCCAATTAGACTCACAGCAGACTTCTCATCAGAAACCCTACAAGCTAGAAGGGAATGGCGAGACATAGCCCAGGTACTAAGAGAGAAAAACTGCCAGCCCAGAATATTATATCCTGCAAAGCTCTCATTTGTGAATGAAGGTGTAATTAAGACTTTTCATAGCAAACAGAAACTGAAAGAATTTGTTGCCACTCATCCTGCCCTGCAAAAGATGCTTAAAGATGTGTTACACACAGAAACACAGAAACATGGTCACCAATATGAAAGAAGGCAAAGGAAGGAAACCTCACAGCAAAAGATCACAGGAAGCTCAATTTCTCTTTGACATAGAATTAAACTCTGATGCTCTGTTAAATCAATGTGTTAAAGTAATCTATTATGTTCTCTTGATGTCTGTGAAATTCTAATTGTTCAAAAACAGCTGAATTTTTATTAAGAGCTATGGGTTATTTAAATATGTGCTCATTTTCAAAGATTTGAATAATCACCTTGTAACGATCAAATTTGGTCTATGTTATGTCATGATTATAAGGAATCTTATTTCAACCAGATATTTTGGATTTTGAGCCTTCTTGGCATTCTTGACAGGCATTCAAAAAATCAAAGTTTCGAACAATCTAGACTCTAAAATTGCCAGTAAATCCTGGACTTTGGTTGTTCCAGTTTGGGCCCAACTGAAAAAATTGAAGGACCTATGTCTCTCATCTTATAGAGACACCAACTAATCAGGCTATTTGGATTATATTAGAAGTACTGTCAAAATGTGATGTGGTACCAGACTTTAAGTTTCTATAATGGAAAATGATATTAATACAAATGTTTGAGAATTAAAAAGTCTAATGAGCTTGTGTTACTAGACATGATAGTTATCTTAATGAGAAAGCCCCAGAGGCCTAAAGGGTTAAATACTTGTAAAATCCTACAGGTGCTTTCAAAAATACTGTGAAGTAAGCAAGTGCCTCTTGTTGGTTGATGAGTTTATAATTTTAAACATGGCGACTTAAAGTCTTTTGTCATCCATAGTTATATATGATGTGCTGCTCATAAAACTAAAGCATTGTTTGTTCTGTGTTTAGCTGTCCTCCTAGAGGTTCCTATGGACTTTTTCCAGCCACTTTTATTGTATTCAGTACTTTGGGATGGCTCTGTAAACAGATGAAGCCAATAATGTATTAACAGTACCAACTGAGAGAAAGTATGGTTAACTGAGGTTACTAAAAACAAAAAGCAATTCAAATCAATTGGCAATCTACAAAAAGAGTTAAAGATTTTAAAAGCTATTATTAAAATTGCTATATTGGTCTATTATGCTATGTTATATGTGTGTACATATTGTATGTCCACATGGGGAAATTTTATTAAGAGTTTTATTTTAAATGGCTTATAGATAAGATTGTCCATAAATTTAAGCTGCTAAAATTAATCAAGGATACATTTTAATTTGTGGGACCTGAATCTGTGTATCATATGTTTTAAACGTGTTGGTAGAAAGAAACTAAAAACATTTTAGATGGTTGTGCTTAAGTTTACTGGCTAAACAAACTACACCATGTTAGATATTTAAGAGGTGTTTTCAAATACATGATGCTTAAAATTTATAGAAGGCATTGGACCTCTGGTAAATGTTTTCTTAAGTTGTTATCTAATGGTTGAAACGGTTTGCTAAGTATTCATGTGATATTGCTATTGTCAGCAAGCAATCTAGGACTTGCTCCCTCATTTCTCTATTCTAAGCCCAACTTGTTCTTTCATTTCTCTATTCTCTTCAAGGTAGGAAACTAATTCTATTATGAAGGAATCTGTAAGATGCACAATTTAATCTTTAGACTTTATAAAAGAGATGGCTAACATTTTTCTGTAATAGCATAGCCAAAATAAGAACTTAAATAATCATCTCATAGCTAGATTCACTTCGCCATCAGTGAAGTATACAGTAAGTAGAAAAAACCTCCCTTTCAGACCAAAGGGAAAGAAAGTTTTAAAGTGAGAATATAATTTTCCTCATGGGCATTGTCTACCTTAGAAAAACTACTACAGAACATGCCTGTGACTATAGACTTGTAGTTCAGGCCACTGAAGTTTAGAGATGGGACTTGGGCACTCCCTTGACTTGCATCCTCTGGTCTGCTTTAACACAAACCAGGAGGAAAAGAAAGCTAGGCATCAGAAGCAATGGCTGATCTGTACAGTGATCTGCCCTCAAGGAGACCCAACAGGCCAGTCCGCTGCAGTGGCTTTCAAAGTGGTAAGCCTGGGCTTCAGCAGAAGTCAACTTGTGAAGAGCCCTGGCAGCTCTGCCAAGAGTTGGATCACTGGAAATGGACCTGCCCTGGAGTCGAAGGATGCCCAGGTCAGAGCCAGCTCTAAGCTGAAAAGCCCTTCACTCAGCCCAACTTCCAAAGTGACCACTGCAGCTGAGGGTATGGTCAAGTAGGGTCAGCAACATTGCAGGCAGAACTGTAAATTTCTTGTTAGAGATGCCCCCTGCCTTTACCTGGCCAGCTCTCCTCCCAGGCCAGCCAAGTAATGAAAGTCAACAGAGTGCCTTCCCCTAGGAGGTTCACACCTCCCTTAGGATATACCCCATGTGAAGAGATAGGTAGGTCTGGGCCTCTGAATTTACAAGGCCTAAAGCCCAACAGATTATTATCAAGCCCCTTCTATCAGGTTCTATTTGCCTCTCAATCAGAAAACTTAATTGTAGCTTAAACAGCACCTTTCTTAGCTCCTCTAATAATGACTCTGTCTTTGTTCTAGGCCCTGTCTAGTGCACTTGGGCCTCATTTCTTTGTAATCATAACCTCTACTCTACCACCAATGGCTCTACTCCCAACCTGTGTGTACTGATGGTCCTCTTCCCCACTTAATGCTGTATAATTGTTCAAACCTGGTAAATGCCACTCTTAGGATCATTGGTTACTATCCTCACTCTGTCTTTTATGACCTTGTCTAAATATGATCAGAGTCGGGAAACTCGGAAGGCTTCCATAGACTTGGCAACTCATGACGACAGCCTAGGATGGTTACTGGCGCCATAAACTAGAGTGTCAATTTGTTGGGTCAACAACAGGAGCCACTGTGCACTTGCTCCTCATGTGGGATCTCTGTCCTTAAATTGTTGTACATTTTTATTTAATGCTATAACTAGTACTCAAACAGTATGTTTCACTTTGTGTTTCTATGTGGGTGCAAACTGTTGAAATCTTTATACTAAATTGATCTTCTGTATATAAAGAGAATTGAAAATGAATCTTGATGCAAATGGAAGGGGAGAGGGAGCGGGAGAGGGGAGGGTTGCGGGTGGGAGGGAAGTTATGGGAGGGGGAAGCCATTGTAATCCATAAGCTGTACACTGGAAATTTATATTCATTAAATAAAAGTTAAAAAAAATATTTACCATTGTTATTTATTCAAAGAATATAAAACAGATGAAAGTGAGGGAATTTCATTTCATAGTAAAATTTCAAGTATTGTTATATTTAGGATTAAATCCATTCCTTCATATTTATTACCTGATATTATTATAGTCAAAATAGATTTGATCTTTCTTTATGAATATTGACATTTTTATGACTTCAATCCTTATAATTAATTTTGAAATTAGACTTTTTGTCAGACCCTTCAGATGGTAAAGCATATGGCACTGTTGTTCAGATGAAATGAAAGATAATGTGCTGTTACATGGTTATTACCTAAGCAAAGATATTTGAGTCCCAGTGGGAGACTATCAAGGTCAGCGTAGTACTTAATCACTAGTTTATTATATGAATATATTTTAGAAATAATACAACAGTCATCATCTTGAAAATTAATAATATTTTTACTTCTGAAAGCTTGAGTAAATTCACAATAAAGAACTCTGTTCAACTTTAGGTCTTAATTTGTACCACGATAAAAGCTGTTTTTTATATTAATAGAATATGTATCTTTTAAGAAAATAATGTTTTTAGACATGCCCAAAGTCCTAAATCAAGCAAATAGTACTCTTTACTGAGTTTCGAAGAGGTTAAATTTTGTACCATACTTTTGATGTAATTTAGGCTAACATGATTCTTACATAGCATAATGAGTCTTTTGGTTTCCTCAGTGAGATTGAAATATACTGAATGGCCTGAAAGAACTGGAAGTTTCTGTCTTATTCCTTAGTTTTAAGTAGTTAGACACATGAGCTCAATATTTTCTACTTGAAAGCTTGACATTACTGAAAATTGTTAATTTTTTGTGAGGCGGCAGATAACAGCACTTTGAAAGTGAAGTATAAATGATAAATGTGCTTTTCAAACAAATCTTCTTTTGATGAAGGGCTTTGAGAAAGGAGAGAAATGATGTATCTAAAAAAATTCTCAAATGGCAATTTTAGGCAGCTAACATGTGCTTGAGGCACTCAGGATCCAAGAAACTATGGATTATAGGGATTGCACGTAGATCTAATTTGGTGATGACAGGAAGTAGACCTACCCTTAGTACTGTTTGAAGATGAGAAGAATTCAAACCGTAGTACAGGGGTCTGATACCGATTGAGATGACCCCAGAAAGCAGGTGAGGAAGCAGCAATAGCTGATCATCTCAATAGATAAAAGGATCAGCAATTGGAATATGGCTTTTCTGAATCAGAAGTGTGACACAACTTTGCAAAAACTCCAGAAATTAAGGTTTTGTCCCCCACAAGAGGTTCCTATTTTTCAGATGCCAGCCACCAGTGGGGCCACCGGATGACTTGGACTTCTCAGTAAATGGCTACAAATCTGGAAGCAGTTCTGAGTAATAACATTTAAGGGTAAAAATGAACTGTATTGTTCAAAAAATGTCAGATAGGATCTCTGAACACAGAACAGGCCTATGTACTAGAGAAAATGTCTTAATGACTATATCATAAATTCAGAGATGAACAGCAACAACACAAGAATGTGATACAGGATGAGATTTAGGAAAGCGAAGCAGAGGGATAGGCAGGCACCTAATGAAAATGGCTCATCTTACAGGGTTTGAAACAAGTGGGAGATGGGGCAGCCTGGTAGGAGATCCAGGTTCTTGGTTTTATATTATAATAATAATTTTAAAAATATGTCAGATTAGAAGGAAAACTCCATCAGAATATGGTTTTCTAAAATAGTATCTATGATCAAAAGAGTTTACTATTCTAAAAGTTACCAACACTACAAATATAACATACCTTACAACAAAATGAATACATAACAATAATTTCAGTTCAGTAGAAAATATATAAGAATAAAGAAGCAGAAAGTAATATTAAAAGTGAGATTTGGGTCCAGCACTGTGACTTAGTAGGTAAAGCCACTACTTGCAATGCCAGCATCCCATTATCCAATATGGGTACCAGTTTGACTCCCATCTGCTCCACTTCCAATCCAGCTGCCTGCTCATAGCCTAGGAAGGGCAGCAGCAGATGACCCAAGTGCTTGGTCCCCTGCGATGCAGATGAACCTCATGGCTCCCGGCTTGGCCTGGCCCAACCATGGCTATTGTGGACATCTGGGGAATGTACCAGCAGACAGATGATGTCTTCCTCTCAGTCTATCCCTCTCTATCTCTGTAACTCTTTCCAATAAATAAATCTTTTTTTAAAAAAAAAGAAGATTCAGGAAATAAAATAACATTCCATTAATTACAACTGAAAAGGGGTAACTATTTTGAGTTGTTAAATGCATTGAAGACTAACATTTTCAGAGTAAAAATCTGAACTCAGCTATGTTCCAGAAGAACACAGAAAGGAAGGAAAGAGGTAAAGGAAGGAAGCAATAAAGAAAGTTCTTAACACTAAAACAAAATGAAGAATTTTAAATAAAGGAGTGGCACAGAAAAAAGCAACCACAATAAAAAAGAAAACAAAAGTGACAAAATTACATCAAGATGGTTATAATTTAAGAATTGAATAAAGTGGGATAAAGAAGGAAATCCCATCATAACAATAGTTAAAATGACAAAGATATGTAGGAATGACATAGCCATATGCACCAAATAATACTTATACTAAGTATATAAATCAAAATGCATTGGAAATTAAGGTAACATTTGATAGATCTAGCTAAAAATAGCAAGAGCACAGAATTGATTTAGTAAATGCTGTGGTTTAAACATGTTCCTGAAACTCATATGTTAAAACTTAATGTTGTGTGCAGCAATTCTGAAAAGTGGGGTCTTTAAGAGATGATGAGTTTGTGGGTTAGTCATAAACGAGGAGTTCAGCACTCCATCTCCTCTTCCCTCCCGGCATTTGCCTTCCACCATGGGAATAACAAAGTCCCCTCTTGATGCTGGCATCACACGCTCGGGCTTTCCAGCCTCCAAACGAGCTAAATAAATTTTTGCCCTTAAAAATTACCCAGTCTCAGCTGGCGCCACAGCTCAATAGGCTAATTCTCCCTCTGCGGCGCCAGCACACGAGGTTCTAGTCCCGGTCGGGGCGCCGGTTCTGTCCCTGTTTCCCCTCTTCCAGGCCAGCTCTCTGCTGTGGCCAGGGAGTGCAGTGGAGGATGGCCCAAGTGCTTGGGCCCTGCACGCCATGGGAGACCAGGAGAAGCACCTGGCTCCTGCCTTTGGATCAGCACAGTGCGCCGGCCGCAGCGGCCATTGGAGGGTGAACCAACGGTAAAGGAAGACCTTTCTCTCTGTCTCTCTCACTGTCCACTCTGCCTGTCAAGAAATAAAAAAATAAATAAATAAAATAAAATAAATTAAAAAAATTACCCAGTCTCGAGTATTCTGTTATAGCATCAGAATGCACAAAGAAAATAAAAAGTCTGCCGGTGCCGCGGCTCAATAGGTTAATCCTCCGCCTTGCAGCGCTGGCACACCGGGTTCTAGTCCCGGTCGGGGCGCCGGATTCTGTCCCGGTTGCCCCTCTTCCAGGCCAGCTCTCTGCTGTGGCCAGGGAGTGCAGTGGAGGATGGCCCAAGTGCTTGGGCCCTGCACCCCATGGGAGACCAGGAGAAGCACCTGCCTCCTGCCTTTGGATCAGCGCGGTGCGCCGGCCACAGCGGCCATTGTGGGGTGAATCAACAGCAAAAGGAAGACCTTTCTCTCTGTCTCTCTCTCTCACTGTCCACTCTGCCTGTCAAAAAAAAAAAAAAAAAAAAAAAAAAGAAAAGAAAAAGTCCAACTGTAGTTTATATAGCATACATGTGTCTATTATTGTCAAAATGTTGCATTTTTATGAAAAGACTTACAACAAATATCACCATTACCACGATTCATACCATGTCAATAATACAACCATATGTCAATTATTTACACTAAATATGGTACTGATCTTGGGATACTATTAATTTTAGTGTAGAGTGTGATAATTCAAAAAATTTGCTATATAGTTTTTCTTTCTCTTTTTGAGTTCATTTCAATGATCACACTTTATGATAAATTAATAGTATGCTAAAATTAATGACAGTGCCTTATTTAACATAAACAGCTCATATTATATAATTATTATTAAGGAAAAATGTAAATGAATACAATTCAGTATGTTATGTACTCTCTATTTAATCCCCATAGTACCTACTCCTAAACTATTTTTTGCTTGTCTGTGCTGACTCCAGAGCATATTGGAAAAACAATATGCTAGCTCCTGTCACCTTCCTTGCTGTTAATGGTGTCCAAGTGCACCAATGTCATGTAAGCAGACATCTCTTGGATGGGTGCTGAGAGGTATTTTGCTGCCCTTAAATAATGAACAGACATTTCTGTGACTTCCCCTTCACCAATTTTCTCTATTCTTGAGCGTAGACTGCCACCAAAATCACAGATACACCTACCGTGCAAAAAGTCAACATTTGACAGAACAGTGAGTGAACAGATTGCTCTACAATGGGATGCAAACAGGCTACCTAGCAGCCGGAACAGTGATGTCAGCACAAGTAGCTGCGACACTCAGAGCACTGTTATAACGTGGATGCCCTGACTGCTTTCAGCCAAGTTTCCAGAAAGAGATGTGAACTAAAAGTTCTGAAGCATTCTACAGCAGAGGGGGAAGAAAAGAATGCTCTGTGCAGATATGCTCTCCACATGTGGCTGGCAATCTAAGTGATTGATAGCATGCTAATGTGCAGGCCCGCTGAGTGTGAAGACAACTTGTGCACCCCAAGCCCAAAAGGCAGAGAAATAGATGCCACAGGAGGAGGCAAGATGATAAAACTAGGCTGCAGGTAGCAAAGGGCAGATTCTGGAAGAAGTCCCCTTACCTAGGGCTATCATTTCAAACAGTCTGGGAATGATGGCCATGATGGGAAAGGTGAAAGGTACAAGTGGAACAAAGAGGCCAGTCGGCAAAAGGACAAGAAACTAAAGACTTTAAACAAACTCCTTGACCATGGTTACTTGCATGGGAATTGGCTAGAAAAAAATGTCCTTAACATATAATTGTTCTTCAGGGAAACATCTGGCAGAAATACAAGGCGACTTCAAATTTCCCATGGAAATGAGGAATTTAAGTTCATTGTATTACAAAGTGGTTTGCAATGATGCAAAATTTTTTTCATCATATGCATTTCTCAGGAAACTTTTGAAGATGTCTCATATGCATAGGTTTCATAAAAGTTTTTTTTTTTTTTGCACCAAAATAAGCTTATCTTGTGATTTTGTTTTCCACAAACATTTGAAGTGTTCTCCTAACAGCAGTCCTGGACTGTTCTTTATCATCTGTCTCAAAAACTGAGCATTTACCATGAAAAGCATTCTGCTTGGTCTTAAGGCCAAAAGATCCTCCTCATGTTATAAGCAGCAGCCAAGGAAAACGAACAGTAGACCCACTCAAGATGGAAAAACAGGGTTGTAGTTGAGAGAGTAGAGATGGAGTTGGGAGGGGTTACCTGACAGAACAAGTTACCACACAGAATGTTTTCATTTTTCCTGACTTTCTTGTGTTGGTAGGAGTTAAACATCAGTGACTGCTATAAATTTCTTAGTCTCCCCTTTCTGCAAAGGGGTCCTCCCCACCCCATTATGTCCTCCCTCTTCATATACTCCTGTTTTAAAGGAAGACATCACAGCCCTGAGGCGTATGTCACTAGAATACACGGAGACACTTCTGACAGCTCCGGACCTCTCCAAGGTGACCTCAAGTCAAACTCCTGCAGAAACCAGGTGAGAACGGGGTGACCAAGACCTCAGTCTGTTCCTCTGCTTATCCACATGGTCAGCAGTCTTCTTCTACCCTCCAGCTCCAGACTCTTTTTTGCTCAGAACACTTACTTTCTCTGTCCTCTTGACATGTACATTTTTTTAAAAAGCCTGTTGTCAGGTTGGGAGCCACCCCTATGTGATGTACTCCTCAAAGAACAGGGTACCCTTATGCCCTGGTCTCCATGGGAAAATAGAAGCCTAACATCTGTAGGACACCTTTCTCTGAGTTGTAAAACAGCCTCTCAGCATGAAGCCTCTTAGAACTTTCCCTTTGAGTAAAGCCAATTATACTTAAATACAGAATGGATAAATTTCTCTCTCTCTCTCTCTCTCTCTCTCTCTGTGTGTGTGTGTGTGTAAATTCATTTTCTTTAATGCTTATTTAGGTATTCTGCTATGTACACTCAAATGAATTTCTTAATGCTATTAACATCTGAAATTTGGAAAAAAATAAAATGTTAAACATTTGAAATTAAAGAAAAAGGAAATCTCTTACAAACTATTGTAAAAGTTTTAGAAGCTATAAATACTATTTTAAAATTAATTTTGGGGGGCCAGGTTAAGCTGCTACCGGGAGTGCTGGCATCCCATATGGGCATAGGATCAAGGCCAGTTGCTCCACTTAGATCCAGGTCCCTGCTAATGAACCTAGAAAGCTGGAAGATGACCCAAGTGCTTAGGACTCTGCCACCCATGTGGGAGACCCAGAAGCCCCTGGTTTTGATCTGGCCCAGTACCAGCCTTTGCGACCATTTTGTGAGTGAACTGCAGATGGAGGATCTCTCTTCCTCTGTGTCTCTTCCTCTGTCTCTAACTCTGATTTCCAAATAAATGAACATTTTTTGAACATTTAGATTTTTGTTTAGAGCAATAAAGTCAAAGCCATTTCAAAAGTGTGAAAAAAGTGTAGAAAAGGAGAGAGCAAAGATAAGACCAAGAGTGAAAATGAGACAAAATGATTAAGAAAAATACAGTGCATTAAGTAGTTAATAAAATACAAATTATCAAAGGTGGTAGGGAAAGCAAAAATCTAGAATAAACCAATTAACACAGAATTAGAGACTGAGGAATTTAATAAAAAATGTGTAATTGAAAAATGCCAGTGAGTCAGATGAGGGTCACAAGTAAATAGCACGAGCCTTTTAGAAAATGAAAAGTATATTATTATTTAAGTGACCCCAAGTCACAGTCAAGATAAAAACACTTCTAATTCTCTTTATAAAGGGAGCATAATTTTCATAATAGAATTTCCAAAGGATGGTTTAAAAATGTACATACCAGTCTCATATGTGATATAGATGTTCTAGGGTGAATACTAACTAAAACACAGCAATGTTGCCAAGAATTTCACACAATCAGGGTCTATACAAAACAGAGAGTAATTCATTAATAGACATTCTATTGTCTTTATTTATGTGAGAGTCAGACAAAAATGAGAGGGAGAGAAGGAGAGAAGTAGAAGGAAGAAAGGAGAGAGAGGGAGAAGGCGGGGGAAGGGGAGGGAGGGAGAGAGGGAGAGAGAGAGAAAGAGAGAGAGAGAAAGAGAGAGAATATGAATGAATATGAATCGCCCAAGGGTTGGTTCACTGCCAAAATGCCCACAATGGTACAGCTGAAGCTGGAGCCTGAAATTCAATCCAGTCCTCCAAGTGGGTGAAAAGGGTGCAACCCTTTGAGCCATTGACTGCTGCTTCCCAGGGTGCACATTGGCTGGAAGCTGCCATCAGGGGCAGAGCTGGGGCTTGAATTCCAGCACCATGATGTGAGATGCAGGCGTTAGAGAGAGAGAGATGCAGAGGAATAGAAGGAGTTTTTCCATCTGCTGGTTCACTCCCCAAACGCCTATAGCAGCTGGAGCTGGACAGATCCAAAGCCAGGAGCAAGGAGCTTCTCCCACGCCAGTGCAGAGGCCCAAGCACTTGGACCATCCTCTACTATTTTCCCAAGCCGTAGCAGAGAGCTGGTTCAGAAGAGGAGCACCCAGGATTCGAACTGGTGCCTGCTGGCACTGGAGGCAGTGGCTTTCCCTGCTACACCACAGCACTGGGCCCAGCAAGAATATTTTACCATGATTTGATCATAAACTTTAGGTATATTAGAGTAGAAGGAAACTAATAAGAGCCTATATTTCAAAATAAACTGCAATTGCTACTGTAAATGATGAAACTTTGAAAATAGATTCATTTAATCAGAAATCAAATAAGGAAATTACTGGGGGCCAGCATTGTGGCAGAGGGGTTAGCTGACACTGCAATGTTGGCATCTATATGCCGGCTGCTCCACTTGCGATCCAGCTCCCTGCTAATGGCCTGGGAAGACGAAGATATCTCAAGTCTGAGGACTCCTGCCACCCACGCAGGAGACCATGATGGAGTTCCAGGTTCCTGGTTGCAGCCTGGTCCAGCTCTGGTCATTGTGGCCATTTGGAAAAGGAATCAGTGAATGAAAACATTCTCTCTCCTCCCAACCTCCTGCCCTGCCTCACCCCATCCTTCTCCCTCTTACTGTGCCTTTCCAATAAATAAATAAATATTTTTAATAAGGAAATTACTATCTCTAATGTTAGTATTTGATTACACCTTGAAATTTAGTACATATAATAAAACTACCAAATTAAATAAAACTGAAAAATCAAGACCTAAAAACATCTCTTTGCAATTCTGATATAAACATATTTCCAAGATTTTATTTTAAATCTGATCTATTAAAAATACCATCCAAGAATTATTGAAAAAAAATGAGGAATATAACAATATTAAAGTTAAAAAAGTAATTTACTTTCAGATTAAAAAGCACCTGGAAAAATGCTTTAGATCAATTATAAGTTATTAAAATATATACACATAAAATATTTTTGAATAATTTAAACAAGAAAGACAGTTCCTACCAGGAACAAAATATTTTCCTATAACACATAAAATATGATTTTAATAGATGAAAAAAAACTCCACATATCTGAGCAAAAAAAATCAGCATAAGATATGCGATTCATTTAGTGCTCAATACAAAATATATTCAATTTTAATGTGAAACTTCAAAGTGAAATTCTTGAATTAGATGCAATTTATTGCACTGTCATTCCCATAGGAAGCTTTATAAGTCTTCAAGAATCCCTAAATACAAATAAAAGCATAATAAACCCATATACTGATACTTAAGCAGTAGGTGTAAAATAAATGAGTAAGATGGGAAGCTTGGAGCAAAAGTGCAACTATAGAGAATAATAAAGAGAATAATCTGGAGGCATGTGGTATAATGTCAGAGGTGACACTTGCACATTTAGACAGAAGCTCTGGAAGGAGACTTACGTTGTCCCAGGTTGCCCTCTGAATCCCAGCAGAATCAAATAAAATCACCTCTGCAGGAGAGTTCTCCTAAAGAGAAACCCCTATAATTTCCACAGATTACCACCCGTCACAACAAAGGCACAAAGACGAGAAGTCATGAGAGGAAAAAGGCTGCAATGCAGTAGCAACAGCACACACAGGACGTAAGTTACAGGAGGCATCAGCAGCAGAACATGAAATAACTAAATCTAAAACAGTGAAAGACAAAAACTAGAAAGCAGAAGGGGAAAGAACCTATTAAAACGACAACAGTGACAGACATCTGCATCCAGTCATGACAGAACGGTTTGTGCACAATCCTACTTCTGAAAACAGCAGCAAATGAAGGCCAATAAATGGAGGCGCTACATGACGACCCCAAAGAGTGAGCTGGCCAGAACAGAAATGCCCTCATGGATGAGAAGAGCTCACTTGTTGCTCTTGTATATTTATTCATTGTGACCTTCTATATTTCAATAGCTATTATAACTTTTAAATGCACATATTACTTTCTCATTAAAAATAGTCATGACAGTTGCTGTGTCATGGTGGGTCTCTGCCTGTGTTGCTGCCATCCCAGATGGACACCAGTTTGTGTTCTGGCTGCTGCTCTTCTGATCCAGCTGCTTGCTGATGGTTTGGCAAGGCAGTGGAGGATGGCCCAAGGGCCTAGGCAATACACCCATGTGGGAGACCCAGAAGAAGCTCCTGGCTCCTGGCTTCAGATTGGTTCAGCTTCAGCTGTTGTGGCCATTTGGGAAGCAAACCAACGGATGGATGACGTCTCTGTCTGTCCCTCTCTCTGTAACTCTGTCTCTCGAATAAATAAATAAATATTTTGGCCGGTGCCATGGCTCAATAGGCTAATCCTCCGCCTTGTGGTGCCGGCACACTGGGTTCTAGTCCCGGTCAGGGCGCCGGATTCTGTCCCGGTTGCCCCTCTTCCAGGCCAGCTCTCTGCTGTGGCCAGGGAGTGCAGTGGAGGATGGCCCAAGTGCTTGGGCCCTGCACCCCATGGGAGACCAGGAGAAGCACCTGGCTCCTGCCATTGGATCAGCGTGGTGCGCCGGCCGCAGCGCGCCTACCACGGCGGCCATTGGAGGGTGAACCAACAGCAAAAGGAAGACCTTTCTCTCTGTCTCTCTCTCACTGTCCACTCTGCCTGTCAAAAAAAAAATATTTTAAAAATATCTGAACATGATTATCTATTCAAAAATGTTTAATTCTGCATTTCCATAGTCTAAAATGGACTTACTACGAATGTCTATTAAAATGAGTTCTTAATGTTCATTGAACAAGTGTGCATGTACATACTGGAACAACATTTCTAGCACTTAAGACTCCTATGTCCTCCATCCAAGTGCCTGGATTCTTTACCAGTTCTGGCTCCTGACTCCAGATTCCTGCCAATGCAGATCTTGGGAGCCAGAAGTGATGGTTGGGATGATTGGGCTCTTGTCACCTACCTGGGAGACCTGGATCAACTTCCTGACACATGGCTTCAGCCTTAGCCTAGCATCCGCCAACCCAAGCACTTAGGAAGTAAAACAGTGAATGGGAGCTCTTTTTGTCTCTTTCAAACAAACAGACAAACAAACAAAAAACAAATAAGCCAAGGTATTTGGAGATATTAGCATGTATTACTTTGACTAAAAAATAGAAAATTGTGGATACTATTGTGTCACTTCTATAAACAAATCTAGTACTTATAAAAGTATGTAAGTGATTATGTGTACATATTTGCACATGGGATTAAGTAAGCTATAGTAAATATCTGCTAAGATATGGAATTAACTTAAAATTAGTTAGATGAAGATGGGATGTTGACATCACATGACAGGAGAGAAAGACTAAATTATCATGTTTAAGCATTTACAAAGTTACACATCTATGTTTATATAGGTATATACAAATTTAATAAACATGTTTTGAAAGTAAAATAAATATGTATTATTCATGCTCAATTCTAACCCTGGTATAAGTTAAGAGGGTTCACAATATTAATGAATATTTGATACATTATCAATATACAATCAATGCATCAGTATATTCTAGCATTCCCTTTTATGCCATGACAGGTTTGTAACCTGAGGGACAGGCATACAGGCGTTCTCTGTATTAACATAAAGGTGATCAGCTGCGTGCAGCAACTCCGTTTCCTCCAGAAGATTCACAACGTTCAATCATTTATTTAAGATTTTGAGAAGTCACTGCGTACTTACATCCCATGTGGGATCTGTCCTTAATGTGTTATCTAATGTGCAGTGATGCTATAACTAGTACTGAAACAGTAATTTTTACACTTTGTGTTTCTGCATGGGTACAAACTGATGTGATCTTTACTAATTATATACTGAATCGATCTTCTGTATATAAAGATAATTGGAAATGGAAAAAAAAAACCCTGGTGTTAAATTGGAAATGGCATAGAAAATTAATTTTTTTAAAAAAAATATTATGTAGGATCTCTGTCTTTAATGTGCTGTACACTCTTTTTTAATGCTATAACTAGTACTCCAACAGTATTTTTTTTTTCTCACTATGTGTTGCTGTATGGCGGCAAACTGTTGAAATCATTACCTAATATATACTAAACTGATCTTCTGTATATAAAGAGAATTGAAAATGAATCATGGTGTGATTGGAAGGGGAGAGGGAGCGGGAAAGGGGAGGGTTGCAGGTGGGAGGGAAGTTTTGGGAGGGGGAAGCCATTGTAACCCATAAGCTGTACTTTGGAAATTTATATTCATTAAATAAAAGTTTAATTTAAAAAAAAAAGATTTTGAGAAGTCCTACAATAATAAAAACAGCTATTTAACGTTGGTTAAGTGGACATTTTTCAGCCGTGAATTTGGCCTTTCCACGCTGACTTACAGTTCTACATTTCTCATGAACTCTTACTTCATCTCTACAATGCAGAGATTTTGTGATCTCCGATTATCTTACCAGTTTTCAAACTCTGCACATGGAGAAAGCTTTCAAGATGAAGGTGTCCAGCGTTAAATAACATTGAAGACATTTTGCTAACTGGAATTGAGTAAGTACTTTACACTTGGGTTTTAAAAATGTTCAGAGAAAATACGTATTTTGAAAATTTTACACATGGAGATTGAAACTTTTTTAAACCAAAATAAACATGTCAACACTATCTTTCCATGAACTTTTTGCAGTATTCTTGTGTTTTCTTGCATTCTTTCCTATTCTGGGGAAAACTCATCAGAAAAAATAAGTTTTATCTTGTTCAGATAAAGAAGTACTCATTGTTTGATGTCTTAAGCAGTCCTCCTGTACCTATTATCCATTAACCTTTTTTGTTACTAAACTATGGGAGCTAATTTTATCCAAGATCAATATGGTAATAGAAGCTGAAGTTCCTAGCTCATAACTCGGTTTTGATTAGCAAGGTTCTGATAGTTCAGATCAGTATTTACAACTCATTTTAAAATGCACTTTGTAGAAGATATTCTGCATCTTTTGGATCTGTGCTGGGCACAGCTGTGTCGAGTGAGAAGCAGTATAAAAGTAGCTCAGCCCCGTGATGCAGACGCCCAGGTCAGATGTAAGTTTCAAGACGGAGCGAGTGTGCACGAATGGGAATGAGAGGATGAGTGAGTGAGGCCTGAAAACACACCACACTGAAAATCCTGCCACAGCAGCAGCCGCAGCCGCCAACAGCAGTGCTGTCAGTGAGCTGTCTTGGAAAAGAAGCGATGGGTTTACTTGCTGTCTCTTCCCAGGGAGAGGCTAGAAGCAGCTTTTCTGTCTTGTGGCCGGTACCCAGTGGAATGCCTGGTTTGGGAGAAGGGGCAGGGACTGGGTTCGTCTGTGGTGCTTGTTATAAAGGCAGCCTTGCCTTTGCTGCTGAGAAAGGTGGAGCCTGGCCTTTGCTGCACCTGCGCTGTACCTGTGCCATGTGGCCCAGTGTGCGTGCCAGCTAGGAGGAGGGGGCGAGGCAGGGGTGTCCAGTCTGAGAATGAGTGCGTGTGAGTGAGGCGGTGTCCACATTCTCAACCTCAAGTCACTGCAGTTTCTTTCTCCCAGAAAACAAGGGGTTAGGTGTTGCATTTCACAAAACTAACCCAAGTTCCATCTACTGATGCAGCACAAGAGATGTTTAAAAAAAGGAAAGAAGCTCTTTAGGTTTTGTTTTGTTTTGTGTTGCATTGTTCTAGGTCAGAGCTCCTATGCTGGTCTTTTCATCAAGGTGCCTTTCTTAAACAACATGGTTCAACTGTGAATGTAGAAGCTGTGGGGAGGGAGAGAAGGCGGAAACTCTGGGGTTGGAGGATACAGAAAAATAAAAGTACAATTGTTACAAATAAAGAATACAGACTTCAGAAACAAAAAGAGCCGCAACCCAAACAGACCACAATTTAAATGCTCAGAATTGGCAGCACGAAAGGAAAGCTCTCTCCTGACTCCTATTGTGGCAGTCTGAACGCCCGCAGAAAATTGTGCCGAAGAGTTTAGAAAGTAACATAGAACAGTAAACACACACACACACACACACCAGCAAACTCCAGGTAACGATTTTGGATTGTAAACAAGGATAAATGTAATGTTCAAACAACCTGATAAAATGACCATTTGGAAACTGAAAAAAAAAAAAAAAAAAAAAGACTGAGCCACACAGAAGTACACACAGACAACTGTCGGGGTGCCATCGCCTTAGTACTGCTATGAGGCCTATTCTAACTCCTGACTTCTTCCAGCCAAACACAGAATTCTCTGCAGTAGCTCTCTCTCAAAACAACAACAACAACAAAAACCACAGACTAGAGACCTCTAGAGACCACAAGAACAATGACATTATAATAAGGAATGATCTACCCCAATAGTTTACAGGGTGCCTGAATAAAGTGTGTGCTGCCATTCTGGTTAGTTGAATTGTTATCTCCAAGCGTGGCCACGGGAAAACACTGCAAATCCCCACTTGACCTTCTTAGACTTTAACACTCTTTAAATGATGATTTTTTTGAAAAATTAAAATAATGCTAATGGAGCTGAATCTTCAAACCATTATAGGAAACATAATGATTGGAACAACCAAATGTAAATCATTTAAATAATTAAAATGAAATCAAATAGACAGTGGTAGAGGTATGATTTTTTAAACTTCACTAATAGCAAATTTCTGTTTGTCAAATTCATATTTTCAGAGATATTTGTTTCTTGCCAAAGCATACTTCATAGCCACCTTCCTGGTACATTTAATTAGGAAATTTGTCTTCAATAAAAAACTAATTAAAAACAATATTTATCATTCTACTGCAATCTGTCATACACAATTCAAGATCCTATTTTTTTCAGATAGCTCTAAGTTAAAAATCTAAATCACTTAACATATAATCACCAACTAAGAAAACAAAATATATTTTAATAAACAAGTTACAGACAAGTTTCCTTTTAACTAATAAGAACTTGTGTACCTACTGTTTCAATTTTTGCCTGTACTATTCTTCCAACATAGGCTATCATCCTTCCTTATTCACTTATCTAACCATTCTCCATCTTGAAAAATATTAGAAATATACCCCATGTATCAACTTTTCCTGATTCTATCAGATTATAGTGAAACTATTTACTATAAAAAGTATCAAGGAGGCCAGCACCGCGGCTCACTAGGCTAATCCTCCGCCTGTGGTGCCAGCAACCCAGGTTCTAGTCCCGGTTGGGGTGCCAGTTCTGTCCCGGTTGCTCCTCTTTCAGTCCAGCTCTCTGCTGTGGCCCGGGAAGGCAGTGGAGGATGGCCCAAGTCTTTGGGCCCTCCACCCGCATGGGAGACCAGGAGGAAGCACCTGGCTCCTGGCTTTGGATCGGTGCAGCGCTGACCGTAGCGGCCATTTGGGGGATGAACCAACGAAAGAAAGACCTTTCTCCTCTCTGTCTCTCTCTCTCACTAACCATGCCTGTCAAAAAAAAAAAAAAAAAAAAGAGTATCAAGGAAACAAACTATTTCATTGTAAACATGCTACCTAATGCTATCCAGGAATTAATGTACATATGTGAAAAAAAAGTTGATTCTCAAATAGTTTGACTGCAATTTCATACATAATTGGTTAAAACTGCCATCAGAGTATACTATTTCAGCAGGGATAATTTGAATACATATGCCACGTAAAATGTATATATGTTCTATAAAAATATTTTTAAATATTCTGATACCTTTAAACTAAGAAATACTTTTGGAAACCTTAATGTGTACCTACTATGTAATAATTTATTTTCCAACTTATTCTACTAAAACTGTTCTTGTCAAGGTCATGAATAACCTTTATCTTGTAAATGCGAAAGACCATCTTTGTTTTAAAGATTTATTTGAAAGGGAAAGAGAGAGAGAGGGAGAGAGTGAGGGAGAGACAGAGAGAGAGAGAGAGAGAAATCTTCCATCCACTAGTTCATTCCCAGATTGCTGGAGCTACTAGACCAGTCCAAAGCCGGGAGCTTGGAACTCCATCTACTTCTACATGGGAGACAGGACCTGAAATACTTGAGCCATCTTCAGGTGTCTTCCAAGGGGCATGAGTTGGGAAGTGAAAGAAAAGCAGGGCAGCCAGGATTTGAAACAGTGTTCTGATATACAATGTCGGTGTTGCAAGCACCAGCTTAAATCTGCTATGCCACAATGTCCAATGAGCATCTTTCAATCTTTTCTTAACTGTCTCTCTTCAGGAACTGGTACTGTGGACAGCTGATTCCTTCCTCCTCTTATAAACCTTCACTGCTTTAGCTTTTGTCCCACCATTCTGGTTTTACTCTGCCATCAGTAATAATTTATTTATAGTCCACAATGACATCTTTTTCTCCTATTCTGAACATTGAATGCGCCATAACTTCACTTACAGCCTTAATTTCTTTTCTACCAAGGTAGATTTTTATTTAATCATGTTATAAACCACAAACTATATGAGGATGACCTAATGCAAAGTTTCAGTGAGATGGCCATTAGACATTTGTACCTAACAAATCCAAAGCAATTATTTTTCTCTTCCATTGTTTTTCCCCTTTATAAACTTCCTAAATCAGGTCAGCATATGAACCTATCACTCCCTCTCTTCAGAAAAGTAAGGTAATAAAGATTCTAATATCTAAACTATATTAATTGATTTAATATTTTTGAATTTCAGAGCTGCAAGAACAAATTTTGATGTGAACCACCAAGTCTGGGGCTCTTTTTATTACAACAGCAATAGGCAATGAACACAAGGATTTCAAGAAAAAAGAATCTCTGCATAGCTAAAAGTATATCATTAAAATACATTGTGCCTCTCCAATCCATCAAAATTGTATTCACTAATATGAATATTCCTCCATAAACATAAATTTTGGAAGAAAATATTCAAGAGAGGCTTATGAAGAACTGATTCTCTGAATTCGGAAAACATTAATGCAGAAAAAATAAAAATGAAAAACATAGGTTTCAATTGATCAGTTAAATAAACTTCAGTTAATTAAATCCATAGAACAAGAATTATATGCAATTAAAGAATAGTAGCTAAGGGCAGTGTTGCTATGCTGTTTGGGATGCCTGCATTCCATATCGGGGACCTAGGATAGAATTCCACTTCCATTTCTGATGCAGCTTCCTGTTAAGGCATTTGGGAGGCAGCAGATGATGGTTCAAGTACTTGAATCCCTGCCATTCATGTGGAAACTCAGATGGAGTCCCTGTTTCTGGGCTTCGGCTTGGGCCAGTCCCAGCTGCTACAGGAAATTGGAGGAATAAGTGAGTAGATAAAAGAGTTCATTCGTTCTTTCTCTCTATCAGAGTTCACATGAAGACTGATATGGAATTACTAGAATGGATAATATTAAGTTACAGGGTGCTCTGAAATCCTATTGTCAGGATAAAAATGCTTCTAGCACCTATGATCTGTGTGAATTTGGAGAACTTACTATGCCTTTATAAAATGTATTTATTTATTTGAAAGCCAGAGTGACAGAGAATAAGGAAGACAAAAAAGGAGGGATGAAGAAAGAGGGGGGAAGGGGAGAGCCAGAGGTGGGGGCCAGGAATTCTTTTGTGTCTCCCAACTGGTGATGGAAAGAGAGACAGAGATGAGAGAAGAGGGCAAAGAGAGAAACCGAGAGAGAGAGAGAGAGAGAGAGAGAGAGAGAGCGAGAGAGAGCATGCACGCAAGAGAGCTGCTCCTTTGTATTCAATATATACTATGTGACTCCAGTGCTGATTAAAAATCTAACTTCCTCCCTTTTTATCCCTAGCATAATTAGAGGTCCCTCAGGAGAGATTTGAGATTTATCAAGGTGAGTCTATTGGAGAGTCCCTGGTCCACCATCTTTCTTCTATCAAGGAAAAGTGAAAGGAATTTTACCCTGAGCCCTTTGCATCTGGGAGCAGCATGTACACTCTAATTTCCAGTGTCCTTCCTCCTTGCAGTATCAACATACTTTAAGCTTTCATTTAGCTGATATTCTATTGTTGATCCCAATAAAATATTGGGGGTTGTGGATACTCACCCATGGTGTCTTCCCTCATCCTCTGTGTTACCTGGAGCAGGTCCACTTAGTTACTAAGAGAGTCATGGAAATAAACATAAGTTTAACATGTCCTGCCTAATATTGTTACAAAGATGGGAAATAAATATAAAAGAAACAATGGAGGTGGAGATAGGTGGCAGACAGCCTCATAGCATTTTATACACCTGACCCACTTGCTCAGAAATTGCATTGAACATCATTATTCAGAAATTACACTTATTGAAGAAATTTATCTACTCTGGATAGTATCAGCAAATGTCATTTATAAATGCAGAACACTCCTAAATCTGAATCAACAACCAGTAATCTCCAGACTTTTGAAGAAGATCAGCAAATAGATAACACAGAGATCAAAATGAGCTAACACACCAATTGACTCAGGAGGAAATGACAACATTAAGGAAATAAAGATTCAACTTTACAATAAGTATCTCTGGGATTTGAAACTACGTTGCATTAATAATGCAGAATGCTATAATGAAAACACCAAACTAAAAGCAAAAACAAACACCCACATTTCTTGGATAATAACATACAATTGCTTAAATAAAATACTTAGCAGACCAAAAGGAAAAAAAAATATTGAGAAGCTTCAAAGCATGCAAGACATAGAAAATTCCAGTTATGTATAATTTTTCAAAAATAAAATAATTATTTGAAATGAGTTTGACAAGGAGAACAAGTAGAACAGAGGCAGAAAAATCACTATGGAGATATCATTCTTAAAACTCAGGGCAGCTCAACTGACATCCAATTACCTGCATTAAAGTGATGCAGTTTTGCTAAAAGACTAGTGTAAAGACTTCTCAATTTTTTGAATGTAGAAGTATGCACCAAGACAAAGAGTAATGTTTTAGAAAGTGTGTCAACGCCTTTGTCCCTTCCCCCTCTTCTGCCCCATTCTCTTTCCCCATCTGCATTTTCCTCTTTTCTCTCATAACAATCTCCAGCTCTCATCAGAGGCCAAACTGATTTCCACACTTGCCCAGCCTCCTGACCTGTGAGACAAAACAAACCTCTTTTCTTTATAAATGACTCAGTCTCAGGTGTTGAGTCATAGCAACAGAAAATGGAAAGGGAAATTGTGGTGTCAAGAAGATATATTTAAGATTATTAAAGAATGACATACAAGAAGAACAATCCCCAAATAAGTATGTCTGGGCATAGGACACTGAAAGCACTACAAGGGAACTCAATTTCTCATTTTCGTTGTGCGTAATAAAGATATTCAGCTAAAAGGTGATCAATCGAGGAAGAAGGTGTAGGTAGAGCATATAGAATGCTCGACATAGCTAGGTACTTGTCCAGGCTTAGTTAATGAGGTTTCTTCTCTTCAAGGGTTCATTTTCCCTCTGAATTTTTTTAAATTGTATCTTCCACTGTACAGAAACCTTACTCCATTCTCAGAGAATTCATGCAAAAGCATTTTTAAGTGATGTGATATCTAGCGAGACAGAGTCTCTTTACTTACTACAGTTTTATGGAAGTCAGGTGAGGCTTCTTGCTCTGTTCTTTTTGTTCAAGATTGCTTTGGTTGTTTAGCACTTCCGAGGTTTCACTCCAAGTTTAGACTAGTATTTTTTCCAGTTCTGTGAGAATGCCATTGGCATTTCAATACAAATTGCACTGAAACTGTGTATCATTTTGAATAGAATTGGTATTCTTTTATTCTTTTATTTTTTTTAATGAATATAAATTTCCAAAGTACAGCTTATGGGTTACAATGTCTTCCCCCCATAACTTCCCTCCCACCCGCAACCCTCCCCCTTCCCGCTCCCTCTCCCCTTCCATTCACATCAAGATTCATTTTCAATTCTCTTTATATACAGAAGATCAGTTTAGTATATATTAAGTAAAGATTTCAACAGTTTGCCCCCACATAGCAACACAAAGTGAAAAAATACTGTTGGAGTACTAGTTATAGCATTAAATAAGAGTGTACAGCACATTAAAGACAGAGATCCTACATGATATTTTTTTAAAAATTAATTAATTTTCTATGCAATTTCCAATTTAACACCAGGTTTTTTTTTTCATTTTCAATTATCTTTATATACAGAAGATCGATTCAGTATATACTAAGTAAAGATTTCATCAGTTTGCACCCACACAGAAACACAAAGTGTAAAAATACTGTTTCAGTACTAGTTATAGCATCACTTCACATCCTCAGAAACCTGAATATAACCCTACCATACAACCCAGCCATCCCACTCCTTGGAATTTACCCAAAGGAAATTAATTTGACAAACAAAAAAGCCATCTGCACATTAATGTTTATTACAGCTCAATTCACAATAGCTAAGACCTGGAACCAACCCAAATGCCCATCAACAGTAGACTGGATAAAGAAATTATGGGACATGTACTCTAAAATAGAATACTATACAGCAGTAAGAAACAACGAAACCCGGTCATTTGCAACAAGATGGAGGAATCTGGAAAACATCATGCTGAGTGAATTAAGCCAGTCCCAAAGAGACAAATATCATTTGTTTTCCCTGATCAGTGACAACTAACTGAGCACCAAAGGGGAAACCTGTTGAAGTGAAATGGACACTATAAGAAACAATGACCTGATCAGCTCTTGTCCTGACTGTTCATGTATAATGTAATACTTTATCCTTTTTAGTATTTTTGTTGTTGTTGTTGTTCTAGTACTAGTGGTTGAACTCTGTAATTAACACACAATTATTCTTAGGTGTTTAAATTTTAACTGAAAAGTGATCCCTGTTAAATATAAGAGTGGGAAAAAGAGAGGGAGGAGATGTACAATTTGGGACATGCTCAAGCTGACTTGCCCCAAATGGTGGAGTTAGAAATGTGCCAGGGGATTCCAATACAATCCCATCAAGGTGGCATGTACCAATGCCATCTCACTAGTCCAAGTGATCAATTTCAGTTCACAATTGATGACTCTGATAGGTCTAAGAGTCAAAGGGATCACATAAACAAGACTAGTATCTGCTAATACTAACTGATAGAATCAAAAAGGGAGAGAAGGATCCAACATGGGAAGCAGGATACACAGCAGACTCATAGAATGGCAAATGTCCTAAACATACTCTGGCCTCAGAATCAGCCCTTAAGGCATTCAGATCTGGCTCAAGAGCCCATGAGAATATTGCAGGCATGGAAAGCTAAGACACCCTGGAAAAAAAAAAAAGAAGAAGACCTAAATGAAAGATCTCTGTGAGTGAGATCCCAGTGGAAAGAACGGGGCCATCAAAGAAGGAGGTACCTTTCTCTGAAGGGAGGAGAGAACTTCCACTTTGACTGTGACCCTATCGGAACAAGATCAAAGTCAGCAAACTCTAAAGGCTTCCATAGCCCTGGCAACTCATGACTAGAGCCTAGGGAGATTACTGACGCCATAAACAAGAGTGTCAAATTGTTAAATCAACAACAGGAGTCACTGTGTACTTATGTCTCATGTGGGATCTGTCCTTAATGTGTTGTCCAATGTGAAGTGCTGCTATAATTAGTACTAAAACAGTATTTTTACACTTTTTGTTTCTGTGTGGGTGCAAAATAGAATTGGTATTTTTTAAGTATTTTTTGTTCTTTTTTTAAATTTTTTTGTTTTTGACAGGCAGAGTGGATAGTGAGAGAAAGAGACAGAGAGAAAGGTCTTCCTTTTTGCCGTTGGTTCATCCTCCAATGGCCGCTGCGACCGGCTCATCTCACTGATCCGAAGCCAGGAGCCAGGTGCTTCTCCTGATCTCCCAAGTGGGTCCCAAGGACTTGGGCCATCCTCCACTGCCTTCCCAGGCCATAGCAGAGAGCTGGCCTGGAAGAGGGGCAACTGGGATAGAATCCGGCACCCCAACTGGGACTAGAACCCGGTGTGCCGGCACCGCAAGGTGGAGGATTAGCCTGTTAAGCCTCGGCGCCGGTCAAAAGTTTTTTTTATTAATTTGAAAGTTGGGGTTACAGAGGCAGAGGCATAGAGAGGAGGTGGGGTTACAGAGTCAGAGGCATGGAGAGCTAGAGAGGTTTTCCATCCACTGGTTCTTCCCCAAATGGCCACAACAGCCAGAGCTGGGCCAAGTCAAAGCCAGGAGCCTGGATCTTTTTCTAGGTCTCCCACGTGGTGCAGGGGCCTAAGAACTTGGGCCATCTTCTACTGCTTTCTCAGGCCATAGTAGAGAACTAGACATGAAGTGAAGCAGCTGGGACTCTAACTGGCACCCATATGAGCTGCCAGCACCCTCTATGCCACAATGCCAGTCCCAGTAAGGGTATTTTAACAATGTTGAGCTTTTAATTCATGAACATGGTATATCTTTCAAATTCTGTATCTCCTTCAATTTCTTTCATCAATGTTTTATAGTTTTTACTGCAAAGGTATATCATGCTTACCGTTAAATTAATTCAGAGGTATTTTATTTTGTAGCTATCAGAAATAAGGTTGCTTTCTTGAGTTATTTTTCAGATGATTTAAGGCAGTTTTTTACTAAGCTAAAATAAAATGTGGCCGGCGCTGTCACACAGCGGGTTAATGCCCTGGCCTGAAGCGCTGGCATCCCATATGGTGCCAGTTCTAGTCCCAGCTGCTCCTCTTCCTATCTATCTCTCTGCTATGGCCTGGGATAGCAGTAGAAGATGCACAAGTCCTTGGGCCCCTGCACCCACATGGGAGACCCGAAAGAAGCTCCTGGCTCCTGCTTCGGATCAGCGCAGCTCCGACCATTGTGGCCATCTGGGGAGTGAACCAGCGGATGGAAGACCTCTCTCTCTGTCTCTACCTCTCTCTGTAACTCTGCATTGCGAATAAATAAAAATAAAACTTTTGGCTGGCGCCGTGGCTTAACAGGCTAATCCTCCGCCTTGCGGTGCCGGCACACCGAGTTCTAGTCCCGGTTGGGGCGCCAGATTCTATCCCAGTTGCCCTCTTCCAGGCCAGCTCTCTGCTATGGCCCAGGAGGTCAGTGGAGGATGGCCCAAGTCCTTGGGCCCTGCACCCACATGGGAGATCAGGAGAGGCACCTGGCTCCTGGCTTCGGATCAGTGAGATGCGCCTGCCGCAGCGGCCATTGGAGGGTGAACCAACGGCAAAAAGGAAGACCTTTCTCTCTGTCTCTCTCTCACTATCCACTGTGTCTGTCAAAAATAAATAAATAAATGGATGAATGAATAAATAAAAGTTTTAAAAAATAAAATTAAACAAAATACACATCAATATAAAATTTAAATTTTTACTTATGGGAAATTAAATTTGATGAATTTCAGAGGTGTTCTTTTATGAGTCATTAATTTTTACTCATTCAAAACTAATGTATATCTGACAAAGGTATTTTAAAAATTCATGTAAAGGCAGGCATGTGACACAGCAGGGTAAGCTGCAACCTGAGATGACTTGGATTGAGTTCTGTCTCAATATTCACTTCTGATCCAGTTTCTTACTAATGCACTTAGAAGTCAGAAGATGATGGCTCAAGTACTGAGTCTGACACCCACATGGGACCCCAGAGTTCCTGGATCCTTTGCTGTAGCCTAGCCTAGTCCCAGCTCTAGTGGACAGCTGGGAGTGAGCCAGTGGATGGAAGATCTCTCTCTATACTATCCTTAAAGGTTCATGTAAAATGATATTATGAAAAAAAAAAACTATGCACAAAAATTTTAAGCTACAAAAATAAGCATCTCTTTTCATTCTATCTTTCCATGAAGTTTATGAAGTACATTCATGTTTCTAGAACTCATCTAAAGAATTTAAGTAGAATAAAAGAGCCATGATCTATGATACCAATCATGAATGGGAGATGGAAAATAAAGAAACGCACAGTAAGATCTGCTAAATGAGCTGATGACAACAACACAGAGTCATAACAGTTATTAGGAAGAGGGACTGGTAAACTGGCTCACCCTTAAATGAGGCATTAGCAAGGTTCTCTCTGAGATGGTGATGGTATAACCAAAATCTGAATCACAAGACAGGGGCAGTTTTTCAAAGAGGAAGTACGATGAGGATTCAACACAGCGAGAGCAGTAGCTGTAGACGTCCTGAGACAACAGAGCCTTGGTGGTCAGTGAAGGGAAAGGAAGCATAGATGCTGGGAGTTTCATGCATGAAAGCACAGTAGCATGAGATGAAGTCGTATAAAGAGCGTGACTTAGGGAGCGGGAGTTTCACCTGGCAGATACGAAGCTCTCACCACATGTAGGAGTAGCTGGGTTCCATTATCATCCCGGCTCCTGACTCCAGCATTCTGCCGATGCAGACCAAGGGAGGAAAAGGTGATGGCTAAAGTGACTGTGTTCTTATTGCCCTTGTGAGAGACAGGGATTGAGTCCTCAGCCCACAGCTTCAGCCCTGGCACCACCCCAGCCCACACCCTAGCCCCAAAACCGTGTGCCTTTGGGGAGTGAACCAGCGGATGGTAGTGCATGGGTTCTCTCCTTGCTCTTTCCCTTTCTCTATCTCCCCTTGTGTCTCCTGAGTCTACCCTGCCCTGTCTCTCTAACAATTTTTTTGTTTCAAAGAGGGTACCCTAGATCATTGTAATTGAAAGGCAGTGATGGATTGTAAATGGTGAAAAATGCTGATTTGGATTTTCAAAATATTATTTTGCTTACACTGTGAAAATGGCATTATATGATATAAAAGCAACAGCCAAATAACTAGAGAAGGAGAGATGATGCTACATTGCATTACTAAAGTATCATTAGTGGGCCAGTGCTGTGATGTAGCAGATAAAGCTGCCGTCTGTAGTGCTAACATCCCATACGGGCGCTGGTTCGAGAACTGGCTGCTCCACTTCCAATCCAGCTCTCTGCTATGGCCTGGGAAAAGCAGGGGAAGATGGTCCAAGCCCTTGGGCCCCTGCACCCTCATGGGAGACCAGGAAGAAGCTCCTGGTTCCTGGCTCCAGATCAGTGCAGTTCCGGCTGTTGCAGCCAATTGAGGAGTGAACCTGTGGATCAAATACCTCTCTTTCTCTCTGCCTCTCCTTCTCTCTCTGTGTAAATCTGACTTTCAAATAAAAAAATAAATAAATCTTTTTAAAAAAGTATCATTAGTGACATTATTTAGTCACGATAAAAGTTGGAGCTAAAGTCACAAAGGTATGTAGTTTATTATTCCTAAAATGCTGTTATTTTCAGATTATGATGTCAATAAAATCATAACATTGTCATTCAGAGCACATGTATGGGACAGAAAAATACAAATCACTTACATCAAGGACTCCTTCTGATTCATTGTGTTTGTTTGTATATGTGTGTGTGTGTGTTGGGGGGGGTTGTGCATTTGGTTTATATTTTAAAATATAAAATTAAATTGGAGATGGCAAACATTTTTGGCTATGAAGAAATTACATATCAAGTATGCATTTGCTTTATTCTTTAAATATTTTCACCAATTAGAAACTATCTGAATAAAAAACTAATATAACCCATTAATAACAGTGTTCCTAACATATTTCATAAATATTTCCTAAATCATCAAGGGTATCAAAATCTCAGGTTTTTGATATGTGCTCTATTCACAGATAAATAATACAGAAAAAAATTTAGCATTTTTACTATAATCAGGTTTCATCTTATAAAGAAATTGTCTTTTAATTCTTGTATGAATTAGAAATGGTAGAACACATTTTCTCCATGATACAATCTGGTTCAATAACTAATGACTTCTTATTGAACTCAGGAATGCATTTTAAATGCTCATGTAGCTAATCCAGGACACTAACATCCTGTGAGCTGGATGTAGGCAGAACCTGTGTTTCAGTCTGCATTGCACCTGCAGCATCTGAGAGCAGCTGCCACAGTGTAAACTTTGGATAGTGTTTGTAGAAAGGTAATGAATTGCACAGAGTCATTGCTCATGTCATTGTCACAATTAGTTAATACACACCAAGTTGTAACTAATTGCCTAAGGACAAAGCCACATATCGGCATTTGCCTCCCTGGTCTTACTTAGCTACAGGCTTTGAAGCTTGTCAGTGCTACGCCTCTTCAATTAAGTTAGACTAAACCTGGCATTGTTTTAGGGATCTTAGATTTACACGTGGAACATAAGTACATCCTTTATGTAAACCCCCTATCTAGTTGACTTAAAGGATCTCTTGAGGATCTGTTGCTTTCAGGATGTACATTTTTCTTTAAATTTTTGAAATCACTGGCCTGGGTTATATAATCATGAATTTTGTATTGAGGCACTGTAACAGTACACAGCTGTTCTATCTTCTTTAACTCTAGGTGCATAACAGTGTTGTGGGTCTTGGTTTATTTGATGGAGCCCTATGTTACCCTGGTTCTGACTGCATAAAGCTCAATATTAGCTACAGAACCAGATCATCCAATTCTGAACATTGCCATTCTCCATGATATATATACAGAGATAGATAGATAGACAGACAGAGAGATAGATAGATTCTGATGATACCCATACAGACCCTTGCCTCATGTCTTTGGTTACTGGAGATAGTGCAGTTAGTAGGTCATGCTATTTATGGCTTTGGCATTTCTAAGTTCTCAAGTTACCACAAAACTGACATTTTAAAAATGTATACCAATAAGTAGATGAAACTCAATAAATCAGTGGCAGTGCTTCCACATCCCAGTTGTACAGAACTTGACGTCACCATAGAGAATAGAGATACAAAATATTTAGGTGAATATGTGTCAATTTTTAATGTGCATGAGATTCAACTAGGGTGGTTAACTGAAATATATTATCATACCCAGCTCCCAGAAGTAATGATTTAAATAGAATTGTTTAACCATATAATTTTTATTTTCATACTACAGAAAAAGATGCTATTGCAGGTGACCCTATTTGCATAGATAAAAAGTTACTACTCACTTGGTAGGTAAGCTTGACTGGGGGACATATTTCACTTACTACCACTTGGGAAGTTGAGGTTGGAATTCAGAGTACCCTAGTACTCAGTAGCATGCCAACCCTACTTTTTTTCTTGTTAACGTTATTTTCATCTACTTGAAAATCAGCAAGAGAAAGATAGAGAACTACCTTCCACCTGCTGGTTCACTCTCCAAATGCTCACAACAGCCAGAGTTTGCAGACTGAAGCCAGGAGCTGGGAATTCTATCTGAGTCTCCTTTGTGGGAACCAACGCCCAAGCACTTGCTCCACCAAGCACTGGCACCCAGGATGAAATCAGCAGGAAGCTGACCAGGCAGAAAGAAAGCAGGACTTGAACTTGCACTCTGCTTTGGCATGTGGGTGTCCGAAGCAGAAGCTTAACCTGCTGTACCCAATGCCCACTGCCCTGAAACCATCTCCTGTCTACCAACATCCTTCCTGTGAATCAGACTTGGGCTAAATGAGAGGGTGCACAACTGAGGAACAATAAATTAAGAAATACCTGGTGTTCATTCTGGCTTCATGAATGTTCCAAAATTCTTGATTGTGAGATATTTATGTTTATGATAAACTATAGCATCTTAAAGGGAAATAAGCAAACTTGGAGTCTGAACCAGTAGGTGCTATTATCTGAATAACTGATAAGCTGACCTATGTGTACAACACATTTTTTCTCAAATATGATTCATAGACTTTCATAAGAAAATAGAGTATCTTTCTTCCAAAGTAACATATACTCTCAATATAATAAATTATTACATTTATACAGGATAACACTAAAAGTATGTCATTAATTAATCATATAAAGAAATAAATGAAGAAACACAAAGCAGCAACATTTCTTGTTGCTTGTACTTAAAATGCTTAAATGACATCTATAAAGAGATGTTTTTCACAAAAGTATTATAGATTCAATGGAATCACTGGATTCAGTGGGTTTAAGGTAGAAATATTTTTTGAATTTTTACATTAGCATGAATAAACATGCTTCCAAATTGCTACTGACATATTTGTAGTATTTTATACTGAATGATAGTTCTCTGTATCTTTATGTCAATATACTTCTGCTCAGATTCTCATAAAATATCAACAATAGAATGATTTACTTATGCTTATACATGCTTAGATTCAAATAGGACATGGAAATTTTTACAACAAGTAGCTTCTTGTTCTTCAGTTTTTGGCTAAGAACCTGGATATATTATAATGGATATACTTAGATTATCAGATAATGCTACATAGAACCTAATAATGACCTGATATGTTTTATAGGAGTCACTACAGTGATATTAAATTTATATATTACAATTAAGAGCAATGATTTTTTTATAGTTAGTGACATAATTGTGATTATAAAGGTTTGACATTTTCTCTATTAATGTGACACTGAATCAGAAGTTTTTTGTTTTTTTTTTTAATTTGACAGGCAGAGTTATAAAGAGACAGAGAGAAAGGTCTTCCTTCCAATAGTTCACCCCTAAATGGACGCAATGGTTGGCGCTATGCCAATCCAAAGCCAGGAGACAGGTGCTTCTCCCTTGTCTCCCATGCGGGTGCAGAGGCCCAAGCACTTGGGCCATCTTCTATTGCTTTCCCAGATCATAGCAGAGAGCTGGACTGGAAGAGGAGCAACTGGGACTAGAACCAGCACCCATATGGGATGCTGGCGCCACAGGCGGAGGATTAACCAAGTGAGCCATGGTGCCGGCCCTGAATCGGTATTTTTTTATAAAATCCATAATTTTTTTAATATTTTATTTATTTATATGACAGGTAGAATTAAAGACAGAGAGAGAGAAAGAGAGAAAGGTCTTCCTTCCGTTGGTTCACCCCCTAAATGGCCGCTATAGCTAGTGCTACACCTATCTGAAGCCAGGAGCCAGGTGCTTCTTCCTGGTCTCCCATGAGGGTGCAGGGGCCCAAGGACTTGGGCCATCCTCCACTGTCCTCCCAGGCCACAGCAGAGAGCTGGACTGGAAGAGGAGCAACTGGGACTAGAACCCGGCGCCCATATGGGATGCTGCACCACAGGTGGAGATTTAACCAAGTGAGCCACAGCGCAGGCCCCTAAAAAATCCACAATTTATTAAAACAAAGTAAATAAAAAATACATCTGGGAATACCAGTTTTAAGTTTTTGTAAAGATTTATTTATTTATCTGAAAGTCAGAGATGCTTTGAAAGAGGGAGAGACAGAGAGAGAGAGAGAGAGAGAGAGAGAGAGAGAGAGATCTCCCATCCACTGGTTCACTCCCCAGATTGTCGCAACAGGCATGGTTAGGCCAGGTCAAAGCCAAGAGCTCCATCTGGGTCTCCCACTTGGGTGGTAGTGGCCTAAGTACTTGGGACATCCTTTGCTGATTTCCCCAGGCCATTATCAGGGATCTGGATTGCAAATGGAGCTGCCTGGATACAAACCCGTACCCATATGTGATGCTGATATTCCAGGCAACAGTTTTATCTGCTAAGGTACAACATAGGCCCCCAGTTTTACTTTTTAAAAATGTCTATTATGTTGATTCCCTTAAGTTATTTGATTTTCCATTTGAACTCAGATACACTTATAAATACAATTAATCTTTAAAATACATAATTATAAATTAATAACATATAAAATAGGTTTGTCATTTGAGTGTTTTTCCCTTGGAATTTCAAACATGTACTTTTTTTAGTTCTTGATTTAGTGTGTTTATGCTTTACCTAGGGAACACTAAGCATACTAAAAGTTATGATCCAGATGTCAGCTTTCTGCAATGAGACACCTAATGTTTCCCACGTGACACACCCTGCAATGTGGTGCTACCCGATGCCAATACAAAGTTTTCAACAGGGGATCAGTTTTACAGACTTTTTACTACAAATTTTCATGCAAATATTTTTTTAATGAACTCAAACATCACTGTAGTCCATTGAAAAACCTTATGATGGATTAGTACTTGTTGCTTCTCTAGCACACTACGTATAGGGAGAATGATACAGAATTTGTCCAAAAGCAAGTAGAGGAACATTCATTTGAAAAGTATACCCTGTTATTATCATACTAATTGAAAAGTGTCATATTAAAACCCAAGACGATTTTTACAGTGAATCAGTAGCACATTCATAATATTATACTGAATAGCAAATTAAGAGTTGACCAATTATTTATTTATTTAGGTTTTACATGAAAGGCAAGGGGGGAGAGAGAGAGAGAGAGAGAGAGAGAGAGAGACAGCATTTCCATCCATTGGTTTACTCCTCAAATGCCATTAAGAGCCAGGGCTGGGCCAGGCTGAAGCCAGTAGCCTGGAACAAAATCGGAGTTGTCCACATGAAAGGCAAGAACCAAACCACTTGAGTCGTCATTTGCTGCTGCACAGGGTATTTTGTGAGCAAGAAGCTGAAATCAGAAGCAGAGTCAGAACTGAAGGCCAGGCACTCAGATATGGGATGCAGGCATCCAAAGTGGTGTCTTAACCACACCAAACACAGCCTCCCTATTTTTATAATATGAAAACCTTTTCTCTCAAATTTCAAAGAGGTCAAATATTTCAGGTAATCTGAGTGCACAGAAAGAAAAAATCAGGAAGTATAGATAAATGACCCTGACTATATTCAGTGATCTTTATTGCAAATAAGTCTATTCTGGCCAACCAACTTGGGGTAACGTAAGTATGAGAAGACATATATGCTTACACACACACATCACCACCACCACTGCCACCCGCACGCTACAATCTTACTAAAGAATTTAAGAGATCGATAAATTTTAATGGAGGAATAAGAATCAAATTTTGGAGAAATTTAGAGCAAGGGCAATTATGCAAACTTAGGAAGGATGTAGGAACATCATTATAAGAAATATCTCTACCTAGATTCAGATCGTACTGCTGTAGAACACCAACACTACAAGCAGCACTAGTTTATCTTGTTACTGTAGAACTCCAACGCTAGTTGACCCTGCCACTAATGACCATAACAGAATCCATCTCATCTCCATTTTGCTATCTCTGTGTTAAGATTTCATGGCATATGACTAAACATCATTCATGCACAAAGGCGATAATGCTAGAATTTTAGGAAAGGAAGATTTTTCCCATTTCTGCATCCTAATTACACCTTAATGGAAATAATGGAGAAGTCTCACACATACAATTGCTAACAGATGATGAACAGCCAGAGAAAACACCAAAATGCTTAAATTCACAAAAAGTAAAAGACAAAAATTATTGAAGTATAATTCACATAACATTAAATTAACCATTTTTACTGTGGTAAAAACACTTAACATAAAATCTGCACTATTAGCAAAATGTTAAGTGCACAGTAGAGTGCTGTTAACTTCAGCACACTGCAGAGCAGAACTCTAGAATTTATTAACATTTGAGATCATCTTCAATTGCATGATACTGCAGTGTTCAGTGCATTCCAGAAGTTGTGCAATATCTACCTCTTCCTAGTGCTGAAACATTTTCTTCATCCCAAAAGAAAATTCTATAGACATTAATCAATCATATCCAATTATCCGTCCCAGGCCTATCTAATAACAAATTTGCTTTCTGTCTCTATGAAGGTAAATATTTTAGAAATCCCACCTACGTAAAAGTATGTAGTACATGGCCTTTTTGTGTCTGGTTTGTACATTCAGAATGTTGTCAACGTTATCCATGCTGTACCATGCAGTGGTACATCATCCTTTTTATGACTAAGATTCCTTAACATGTAAACATAGCATGATTTATTTTCCTATCCATCCTTTTATAAAGGAATTGTTTCAACATTTTGGATATGAAAATAGTGCTATCTTAAACACTTGTGCACAAGTATGTATTTGAATACTTGTGTTCCATTCCTTTGCATATATAAGGACACTTTATTCCTTAAAGTTCCTGGAGAAAATAAAAATAAAAAAACAATGACCAAATCCAGATAATTTTCTCTTGACCTTTCCAGACTTTCTCTTTGGTTCTTCTGTGTTTAGTAAAGTCTCCTGTAACTCACTATTTGTCTTTATCTCTTGCTTGCATAGAGCCCCAATATCAGCCAGAGGTGCCAGCCTAGGTTTCCCTGAGTCTAACTATGGAATGTGGGCTACACTCTAGGTTTGCCAATACATGAAGTGTTCTTTCTAACTGTCATTCTCTTACTTGTCTTCCTCATTAGCATTTCTTTTCCAGAATTTTCCATCTGTTTGCCATTTGCTATGTCTACTTTTTCTTGTCCCAGTTGACTACAGGCAGTCTATGTTTTCAAATGCTTACATCAAACTCTTCCTAGGAAGACCCTGCAGACTGAAGGGAAGAAAACAAAGACAAGTCTCTGTGCTAGTCCTTTGGTACTTACCAGGCAAGTAAAAAACTCAGAACTTATGGCACTTAGGACATCACTTTGGAAGCCCCCATCCCCGATCAGAGTGCGTGGGTTTCAGACCTGGCTCTCCTCCTGATTCCAGCTTCCTGCTAATGTGCACCCTTGGAATCAGCAGGTCCAAGTAATTGGGATCCTGCCACACACGAGAGGATTAGCTGAGCTCCTGGCTCCTGGCTCCAACCATGCCAGTCTCAGCTTTAGTGAATTTTTAGGGAGTAAATCATCAGAGGGGAGCAGTCATTTGTGTTTCTCTCTCTCTCTCTCTCTCTCTCTCTCTCTCTCTCTATTTGAATTTCAAATAAATAAAAACTGCCCTTATTTGCAAAAAAAAAAAAAAAATAAGACAAAGTTTTTAAAAATGGGGATTGGCAGATGGGAAATCAAAAAAGTCAGAAAGCTTTCTTTGAAAACTGAAAGCTTTGAAAATTGAAATTATAGCTGCCCCATTCTTCATCAGACATTTCCCTCTTGCTGTTGAATTTTGGTTATATTATAGATTTCCAAAGGAGTTGAATAAGATTTTGTGGTTTAGTGGTTGCGTTAGCTGAGTTGAAGGGAGGCGTTGATTCTTAGAGTTTTCTATGCTACCATTTTCTTTAATGCCATTCCAAATGAAATTGTGCTGCCTAAAATTTTCTTCGATTCCTACATCCATTCAACATAGACAGAAATCTATGAATGTTACAAAAAAATCTCAGGTTCACATTGGCATGCTAACAAGGGTTCTTTCCCCACTCTTAAGTCATACTTACTCTGTGCCTTTCTTTCTAACATAACATACCACACCCACTAATCCATATGAAATGCTTCACAAAGTTCATAGAAAATCCACATCATTTTTTCATTTCATTTTTCCAAATAGCCCTCTTGTACAATAGGCACTGCATATTTCATCTGCTGACTGAGTGAATTTACACTTCAGTGTAGACATAGAACAATGCTTTTTAAGTGTCTAGGAAGTTAATTTATGTAAGACTGGACTGGTGAAAAGCCCAACACAGAAGAGTGATATTAACGTCTGATCTTCTACTAGTATAAAAGACCACACCATTTTCTATTCATTTCTATCCATTTTACCATTTACTTAATACAGATATTAAGCCAAGACCTTGATATTCTCCTACTGTATAATCCCAGTCATTAAAATTGTGCTATTCTAGACACAGTGGCCTAATGTGGCACATCATTTTTCTTGCTCTTTAAAGATTAGAACATAGAATCATTAATAATCTAATTTTGTAACAGTTATTAATAGCAAATGCATTTCAACTAACCATTTCTAAGGATTTGTTTCATACCAAGTTCAATTAAATCAAATTTCTATGAATAGAATATTACATTTTATAGCCTTTAAAAAGGTCACCTTTGACCACTGTAACAAATGTTATGCATATAAATGCTGATACTTTCAAATCAATTTATATATTTGAAAAGTTTTAAATGTGACTACAGAAGCATTTTAATTACACTGAAATCTTCATTATTCAAAAGCTATGCCACATCTACAAATTTTGCTTTCAGGACACATGAATTTACTTTTTATCATATGCTGCAATTTAATGAATAAATTATTAAGGGAACAAAAATAAATAACTTTTATAGAGTTCTGTCATGTATCTGTCTCTTACCAGTAAAGAAATACATTTGTGAGCAAAAAATTATTATATGACATTTTGAAATAGCTGGCATACATATAGCCTCCATTGTATTTAGATGTAGTATGTTCTTGAGTTTTCAATTTTTCTTGACAGTTACTGTAGCTGATACGAACAAACAGTCTTGAGGGGAAAATCGGTACAGGAGTCTGTCTATGTAAAAAATAATAGAGCCTGTACTTGGGGAATAATGGTAGTGAAATATGGAATATCTCACTTTAAGTTCAAGGACAAAGCTGCTTTTTTAAATGTTATTTAAGTTATACAAGTTTCATGTATTTCATATATGCAGATTTAGGAACACAGTGACACTTCCTACCCTACTCTCCCTCCCACTCATGCTCCAACACTTCTTCCTCCTCCCTCTACTATTCCCACTCTTAATTTTTACAAAGGTCGATTTTTAGTTTACTTAATGATTACATAGTTAACCCTACACTAAATAGTTCCACAGAGTATGAAGAATTAAAAAAAAAAAAAAAAAAAAGCTGTTTCTCAACCGAAAGAGACAAGGGCTGTAAATAATTAATGAATCTCAAAGTGTCCACTTCACTCCAATACTAAGTACTCTTTCAGTTACCCCATATCAGGGAAAACATATGATGTGTGTCTTTTTGGGATTGTCTTATTTCACTAAATATAATGGTTTCTGGTTCTGTCTATTTTGTTGTAAAAGACAGGATTTCTTTTTTTTTTTTTTTTTTTTTTTTTTTACAGCTGAGTAGTACTCCACAGTGTGTATGTACCATGATTTATTTATCCATCAACACCAGATGGAAATCTGGGTTGATTCCATATCTCAGCTATTGTGAATTGAGCTGCGTGAACATGGGGGTACAGATAACACTTTCTGGAGCTCATTTCTTTTTCATTTGTGTAAATTCCCAGGATTGGGATGGCTGGGTCACATGGGAGGTCTATATTCAGATTTCTGAAGTATCTCCATACTGTGTTTCACAGTGACCAGATCAATTTACATTACAACCAATAATGGATCAGGTTACCTTTTTCTCCACACATCCTTTGTTGATTTGTATATGAGAGCCATCCTAACTGGAGTGAGGTGAAACCTCATTATGCTTTTGATTTGCATTTCTGTGATGGCTAGTGATCTTGAACATTTTTTGAGGTGTTTGTGGACCACTTGAAGAACTTTTAAGATCAATCCCACTCACAATAGCTACAAAATAATTAAATATCTTGTAATAAATTCAACCAGTGAACTCTACAAACCCATGCCCCGTGTAAGCACAAAAACTGAGCCAACATACAGTTAGGGCTCTGACTCCATTGTAACCCCTCTCGTGGTACTGTGTGAACTATTAATACATGGATGACTCCTTAATTATTATTTTTATGGCAGCAACGGTGATAAGTAGTTGTTGTAGTATAAAATTCTACAGTAAAAATATTTGCATTCAAAGTATGGACCTTATGTTGTCAAATAGCATCAAGTATTGTCACTGAAAAGTCCGGTGCTTTTTAAAATATTATTTGTAGAAAAGTTTGTTTTTTCTTTCTTCCCTCTTTTCTTCATCCTTCAATTATCCTTATCTGTAATTCTTCTTTTTATTCTCTTATAAATATTTTTGTGTCTATTTTTATTTTACTAATGTGCTAAAATTTCACAATGATGTTGCTTGGTATGGTTTGTTTTATATTGGCTGTGGTGAATACCGAATACTATTACATTCTTTCAAGCTGGTGATTCTAACAGCATTGTGAACTGACTGAAATTCCCAGTTTGAAAGAGTATCTGGCCAGCAGTCTGAAATGTTGTCTCCAAGTGTTTTCCTACATGTCAGTCACAACTAAAGCTACACGCAGCTTAGTGCAGAAGTTGAGAACGAACAGATACTATCCCATCACTGTTTTATGAAAATGGCACACTAAACTTAAAGAAGATAAATTATCCATCTGAGACTAATATAATAACATGGTTCCTTAAAAGCAAAATTTCTTTAGCCGTTAGGAGAAGGGAAGTTAAACAGATTTGAGTTGTGAGAGGATGCATCACGCTGTTGCTGGTTTGAAGATAGAGAAAGCAACACGAGAAGGACAATGTATGGAGCTAAGGACCAGAGAGTGCCCCCTCTTTGCCCCAGATGAAAAATCAGCTAGAGAAAGGGGATCTCCTTTTATAACCACGAAGAACCAAAGTCTACTATCAACATGACCGGTACTAGAAGTGGATTCTTACATAGAGCCATGACCTAACAGAGTCTAGCTGATAACACAATACATTTTAGTGCTGTGAAACCTTGAGCAGCAGAATCCAGTAGAGTCTGAGTTGCCAACCTCCAGAACCAAACCGGTGTATAGCACTTGTTTAAGGCTGCAAAAGGCAATTACTACAGGGCGTAATCTCAATCCCAGTTGTACATACTGCCTACACCACCTACTGACTGTGTAATATAAGATCTGTCCTTTAACTTATCTGAAACCCAGATTCATCTCCAACAATGAAGGTAATTACTCTAAAATCTTTATTAGTAAAGAGGTAGGACATATATTTATGTAAGATCTTTGGTACAGTTCCAATAAAAGTATGTACAATAAACATTAAATGCCATTTTAATGCTTAAAATTAAGGAGACTGGTTAAGGCATAGTATGTTCTAGCAATTGTGCCATATAATAATAAAGCATTTTTGTTAGCTTTCTAGATAAAAATGTCCTTAGTAACAATGTTTTTTGAAAATTATACCTTTTGTGGGCTCTTGCATATTGTGTTCACAAAAAGAATGCTGCAAGTTCAAGAAAGATGAAACTATAGTAAGGTGGAAGTGTATTAGGTAAAACTGTGTTAAAGACGAGAAGTGAAATTAAGTGTGCTTCACATAGACCCACTTTTTGATTCAGATTTGCTTTTCAGCTGTATGCACTTTTCTGTCATATCTTTCCATCAAATTGACCCTGCTCTGATCAAGGCATTTCTTAAAGTCTACTTTTATTGTCTTAACTTCTATTTCATCTGACTATACCATTGAATAGCACTCTAATTCTCGTATTGTTGGTTACTATTTCATAATATTTTTCTTTCCATCTTTTAACTTTCAACTGATTTGTGTCTTTGAAACTAAAATGTGTCTTATTTTTCATCCAGTCTTAAAATCTCTGCCTTTGGATTGCAGTGTTTAATTTGACTATATATCTAGTTTATATGTTTCTTGTGGAAAAATTATGTAAAAAGAAAACAAAATTTTATTTTGAAACATGGTGGTAGTGATATGTGTGCAAGTGGATATTTAAGTTAATACAGTTTCTAAACCCTGAGACCCTAATATTCTCTAGGAAAGTTAAACTGATAATGCCAATGCTGCAGCATGGACCATGGATCATCTGCTTTGTGTCTCTCACTTACACTTAGAATTCTATATACACAAAATGGCCAGTTTTAACTCCCTGAAACTATGTGGTCTCCAAAATGCAATAAAGGAATATGTCGTGCATACTTTTCTAGTTCTACCTTTGGGTGATGGTCTTATTTCATTATCAACACATAATAACGAGGTGCCCTAAGTCAACATCAGGAATCACATTTAAGAGAAAAGCTCTCATTTATTTCATTCCCTACAGGTTTTATCTGTTTCTATAATATAAAGAACTAAAGAAATGTGTTCTGGAGATTAAATACTTTAAGCTCTCTTCATCCTACCTTTTCTTATTCTGCTCTTTAATATAACTAGCTAAACAGGTAAGACTACATTGCTTCAGAGTAAAATAGATAATTTTCTTTGTACAGCATTCACATACTTCAAACCAGATAGAAGCAATAAATAACTACACACTTCACCTGCTATTTCTGCTTTTAACATTTCTACATTCTGTGGCAAAAGCATTTTTTATTGAATAAATGGCCACATAAATTAAACTACAGTTCCTGCCATCCTGCTAACTAGGTTAAATGCTATGTTGTGGTTAGTCAGATATAATAATAGTAATAATGAGTCAAGGTAAAAATTTCTGGAAGATGCTAACTTGAACACACTGCTTCGTTCTGCTCTGCCACCATCGTCCCAGGACTTCATATGTTATAGATGATTATCTATGTGAGATGTCATTTGAGAATAAGTGGCATACATATGAGATTTTAGAGCAGAATCATATCACAGAACCTGGAGACCTGAGAAGTTCACAAAACAAAGTGTCACTAGGCTTTGGGAATATAACCACCAGACTTCTACAAGACACAGAAGTACTGTTGGATCTTGTTTAAGTCATTAATATCTAAATTCTCTGTTATTTGCTGTTAAGCCTAAAGCTAACTTTTTCTTGTCTGGTTATACCACAAAAAATGATCTGCCATCCTTGTTTTGTTTACAATCTTTTTGTTTCTAAATGGTATGGTATAATTTAGTATTTGCAAATATCTAAGTTTGCATTAGATCTAGAAAGATAGTATTTGTCTCCAGTCAGAAAGACATAGCTATAATGATCATACAGTTAGGGAAAATGCTATTTGTCATAGGCAAAGTGAGCATATTTTACCACGACTAATAATAGCAGTCAATGCCCTGTGCTCACTATTCAGTGAATTACATATATGAAGACAGATGAGAATAGTACCTCCAACTAAACACTGCATATCAAAAAATCCACAGGGCACATATACTGTGTTTTAAAAAATGAGGAGCTTGTGCACATAATGCCTCAGCTGCCATTTCCACCAAGATTAAATTTGTATTTGGTATGGGCAAGTTTCTGGTCATCTATTTGCAAGCTTAGTAGCACTGTAACATATTCACAGAGACAAAGAGTATAGTGAAGAGATAGTCATGAACTTAATTCCTATAAGGAATTCCATGTATTAAAGGGAAGTAATCTATCTACCAAACCAGACCCACTTTTCAGAGACATAAAGAATGTTGGCACTAAAGAAATTATATTTTAAAATAAAAAATCCTCACTTATATAAATTTCTTATCCTTAATGGAATAGAATTTTAAAAGCTAAATTAGTATTTTTCTGTTCAAGTCTAGTCTTCAAGATACTTTAGTTACTAGGGCAAGGTTCAGATTGTGTTTGACAATATATCATTTCTTTTTTATATAATATTTTATCTGTTATTGTTGAGATAACATTTTTAATTTCTATTGCAATAAGACAATTCTCCACTAAATATAGAGTTCAACAAATAAAAAGACTGTAGTTTAGCAGGGGATATAAAAATATATCAAGGGATATAAAAAGTAATCAAATGAGAAGATGGTCAAATTCACTTATCTATAGTAATTTTAAAATATTAACAAAGTTATTAATATACAGTAATAATTCTTATCAATATGTCTGACAAATATTTAAAATAAAGTTTGACAAAATACTGTATTTGTGGCCACACTGACACACATTATATCATTTATTTAAAAATTCCCTGCAGCCAAATCCCTGAAACTTTGCTCTCTCTAAAATGTGTTTTATAATATTTTAATAATTTCTTTTAAATAGTACATATATATTTCATACATATATACATGTGACAGTTTATTCATTTTAATTCAGTTTTTAATTCATTTAATTATTCAGTTTATTCACATTCATACATGTGACAGTTTATTCAAATTAAAAATGGTATAATTTTATAGCAGATGATGTATATTTATAATAATTCACACATACTTTACATTGCAATTGATTTTAGAAATCTGTATTAGGAAAAAATTCTATTATATATTTCACATAGATGCCATTATTCCAAAATAAACACAAAGAAATTTCAATATGAAGCTGTTTAAGAAATGGAAATCCATTTGATTTATTTTGAATTTTCAACTAATAAATTTTTTCCTAGACTCCTTCAGTGATGAAGCTCCCAATTCTTGATGCAGACACTGTCTAAGTCAAGTCAGTGGTACTCAGATTTTCACCTGAAGCTGTTACACCTTTGTAATTACACGTTTCACTAGACTTAATTAATTTTGAAAAAATAATACCCAGCACTATTTTAGTAAATGTTATTTCAGAAATCCATAGCAGAGGTTTTAGCATTTTAGAAAATTTGACAAGATGAAAAAAAATTTAACCTGTCCATGAATCACGTTAAGTCATATTATGTTTGTTTATTTATGATGTATGATATTTATGACTATACTTATAAAATGAAAATATAAGCAAGGCGTGGTTATGCAAAATATTTACTTTTTCTTGCAATGTCCATGAAGGAAAGAAGTATACTGACCAACAGTTAAATGTATGAACCTGTTCTGTGGAACAGCTTTATAAATGTTAATTTGAAACTTAATGCTGAAAGTTCTCCCTGCATTAGGCCAAAAAGTATCTCAGGAAAATCCCAGAGATGCATAAAAATGTGAGCTCTTGAGATAGCTTCCAATACCTGACAGGATGTGAGGCCGTGTACAGGAGGCTCAGTGCACTTCCTGAAGCACCCTTCTGTGGATACTGGAAAGTAGGAGCTGCTGTTCTCACAGGCATTCAGACATAAGGAGACTACAGGGAGCGCAGGATAGCTTTGCTTTATGTAATGAGAAAGCCCTGATGACGGGGCCAGCTTCTCCGTTGTCTGAGATCATTTTTTCCTAGTCTGGCGCCGTGGCTCAACAGGTTAATCCTCCGCCTTGTGGCGCCGGCACACCAGGTTCTAGTCCCAGTAGGGGCGCTGGATTCTGTCCCTGTTGCCCCTCTTCCAGTCCAGCTCTCTGTGATGGTCCGGGAGTGCTGTGGAGGATGGCCCAAGTGCTTGGGCCCTGCACCCCAAGGGAGACCAGGAGAAGCACCTGGCTCCAGCGCGTTGCGCCAGCTGCAGTGGCCATTGGAGGGTGAACCAATGGCAAAGGAAGACCTTTCTCTCTGTCTCTCTCTCTCTCACTGTCCACTCTGCCTGTCAAAAAAAAAAAAAAAAAATTCTCCTGTCCTTATTCCTCACCTCAGGAGTCTCCAGACATATACCAAATTAGAGTTGGAACTGCAGAATTTATAGACATTCTAAACCCAAGCTTAGAACTCTAGAGGGCACCCTGGAGTGGGTATTTTCCCATCCTTTTGGAGTCAGACAGTTACATCAGTAGCCGGTATCTGGGAGGAAATGACAGAGGATGTCTACTCGTGCACCAGACGTATCACGAAAACACAGGCTGCCGGAATGCTGGCAGACTTTGGAACTCATCTCAATTAAAACTACAAAGTGAGAAAACCTAGCAGCAGAGAAATAGCGTAACTCGCCTAACTGAAAAAAGGAGTGACAAGCTAGGGAACACACAGAAAATCAAACAGACCCTGCATATACCAACTTCCTTACATGCAATTTTTATTTGGTGGGTAGTTGATAACATCTCTTAATAAAATTCTCATATGCTTAATTCTTAGATAATTAATTTTGTATCTTATTTTATGTTGGTTACATTACATTAATATTTTATTTACTTACATCATCACTCACCTATCTTACCCCCGTATAGCTTACCTTTGTAAATTTATTTGCATAAATTTCTATTTAATAATATTTTCCTCACAGCCAGTATAACTTGATTCTCCTCAATTCCAGTATTTACCTTCCACCTTCTATCACCTTCACATTTATATTTTATTACCAAAGCTGCTAATGTTTATTTAGAGGCAAAGGATACTTGCTGTAGAGTCAACTAGTGTATTTTACATTTTGTTCTCTAAGTGTAGAATGTCACAACTTGTTTTTTCACTCAAAGATAATATTTCAAGTTAAGCTTTCACCTGCAATGCTGGCATCCCATATGGGTGCTCGTTCGAGTCCTAGCTGCTTTACTTCCTGTGCAGATCTGTGCTACGATGCCTAGGAAAGCAGTGGAGTAAGTCCCAAATGCTTAGGTTTCCGTCACCTATGTGCGAGACTTAGATGGAATTCTGGGCTAAAGGCTTTTTTTTTTTTTTTTTTTTTTTTTGACAAGCAGAGTTAAACAGTGAGATAGAGAGAGAGAGAGAGAGAGAAAGGTCTTCTTTCTGTTGGTTCAGCCTGCAAATGGTCGTTACGGCCAGTGTGCTGTGGCAATCCGAAGCCAGGAGCCAGGTGCTTCCTCCTGGTCTCCCATGTAGGCGCAGGGCCCAAGGACCTGGGCCATCCTCCACTACACTCCCAGGCCACAGTAGAGAGCTGGACTGGATGAGGAGCAACCGGGACAGAATCCGGCACCCCAACCGGGACTAGAACCCGAGGTGCCAGCGCCGCAGGCAGAGGATTAGCCTAGTGAGTCGTGGCGCCAACTGGGCTCAAGGCTTTGACATGATGAGTGGTTGTGACCATTTTAGGGGTGAGCCAATGGAAGATCTCTCTGTCTATACAAAACTCTGCCTTTCAAACAAATAAATCATTAAAAAACTAAAATTATATTTTTGGAGCAAAGAAGGCATGGATTTTCCATTTCCTAAAATTTACCGCAGTGACTCTTGTCATGCAGCTATATAGCAGAAGACAGAGCTGGTACTCTGAAAATGTATTATTTTGCATAAATTATAACATTTTTGTCATTAAGTTTTCATACTTCTAAAATTAGACATTAAGAGAACCTCCAGTTGTTTCCTGTACTAAAATTACACAACTGAAGTTAGACTAAGTCTAATTTTGTATTATTCTAATTAGCATATAGCTAATTTACCATATTAAGTGTTCAATCATCCAGAATTTCAAGTATATTAGAGAATAAATATATTCATTTGTCTGTAAAAAAATTATTGAGCTATAAATTACCTAGAGTAAAATGTCTGGATTGTTTTAGATTGGGTAATTGCATTAATTCCTAGGCTAGTATACCTACTTCTCATCACTCATCACCCCCACCGATTCTGTGCATCTAGAAATTATTATCTCTGTTCACTTTCACATCACTTGGTCCTTCCCTGTCTGGTGCTAATTACTGAGAAATATTAGCAACAAAAGTCATAAGGGCAAAGAAACCAAGAACACAAATTCCTTAGAGATGAAGATGTTGGTTTCTAAACTAGAAGTGCATGTACCAAAAGAAGTGATAACCTATAAAGAAGAGTGGAGAACAGACAATATAAATATTAAACATTTGTATGCTGCAGCAAAAAGAGTATAACTTACTCCACTAACATTCCTGCTAATAGTTATTTTCTCTTTGAAGAAACTGGTACAAAACCACTTTGAAGAACCAATGGCAATAAAGAATGCACTTGAGAGACACCTAAATATACAACAGTAGATGGTAATGCTACCATCCCTGTCTCTGTCTCCTTGGCACTTACATGGATATTCTTACTGATGGCTCGTTTGTGCAAACATAAAGTATTGTTTTGGGACCAGCATTGTGGCATAGCCGATTAAGATGCTACAAGCTTCCCATATGGGCACCAGTTTGTGTCTTGGCTGCTCCACTTCTGATCTAGCTCCCTGATAATGTGCCTGGAAAAGCAGAGGAAGATGGCCCAAGAACCATCCTATAGTGTTAAAATATTGATATGGAGTCAATGCATAGAGATGATTCTGTCCCCCATCATGAGTTAACACGATGGTAAATCCAGGCTTTACTCTATGAAGCCAAAAAAAGCAACACAGCCATCATTTGGTCTCTGTCTTCCTTTTATAACAGTAACACTTTCCTATTGCTGCTGCAGCAATTACCGCTAATTAGTGGCCCCAAAATAACACAAGTTTATTATCTCACGCTCATAAATATCCAAAGTCCAAAATATGCTTCAGTGGGCTAAAGTCAGATGTTGGCAGAGCTGTGTTCCTTATGGAGGTATTAGGGGAATATTCACTTCCTTTTCCAACATGTTGTGAACACTAAAACCCTTGTCCCTTCATCCCTTCCTTTGTCTTCAATGGCAGCATCTTCAAATCTCTCAATGACCAACCTCCTCTTCTGCTTCCCTACTCCATATTTCACTTTATAGACTCTTTGAATCACCCAGATAATCCATAATAATTGATTTTTGAAGTTACCTATTCATCAACCTCATTTCTTTCTTGTTGTATAATATACTAAAGTGACCTGGGAATCAATGACAGCACATATTTGGAGTTGTTACTCTCTCTTGCACAGTATCCATTTCTCTACAGTACTGATCTGAAGAACTAACTGAAAACAGCATTCTTTTGTTAGCAAAATGGTCTTAATTATACTGCAAGCATTCACGTGTCATTTTTGTGACAGGAAGCAATACACTGAAACATCACCCCTCATTTTTATTGACATACTGCAACAGCTATTGCCCATCTGACCTGCAAATCATCTATACTTTCTGTCCCCATTGTGCTGATCATTAACAATGATATTTGGCACTAAACATCTAGAGTAGATCCCTTCTAAATCTGTAAAGCAAACACTGGTCCAGTGAACCCTCCATTCTTTTTTTTTTTTTTTTTTTTTTTGACAGGCAGAGTGGACAGTGAGAGAGGGAGAGACAGAGAAAAAGGTCTTCCTTTGCCGTTGGTTCACCCTCCAATGGCCTCAGCGGCCGGCGCGCTGTGGCCGGCGCACCGCGCTGATCCGAAGCCGGGAGCCAGGTGCTTCTCCTGGTTTCCCATGGGGTGCAGGGCCTAAGCACTTGGGCCAACCTCCACTGCACTCCCGGGCCACAGCAGAGAGCTGGCCTGGAAGAGGGGCAACAGGGATAGAATCCGGTGCCCCGACCAGGACTAGAACCCAGTGTGCCGGCGCCACAAGGCGGAGGATTAGCCTAGTGAGCTGCAGCACCGGCCCATTATTTCTCATATTCAATTTTTTAAATTGCTTATTTAAAATCTGAGATAATCTGACAATATCTTTCATAGTCTCAGCACCCTAGAAAACATGTCCTTTGGGACAGATAAAGTGAGACACTTTATTCAAATTCGGTGTGGTACTAAAGCCCAAATATGGTGCCTACCAATGGAAAGACAGCAAAAGTAAGCTATGGAAATCTGAGAAGTTTTGCAATCTTTGTGTTTAAAATCTGAACTACCAGGTTCCAGTTTTATTTCTTGATTAAACTCTAAGCTAAAGTAAATGTCTTATGTTTTTCTCTCTAAGCCAAGGACTTCAAAAAACGATTAGATTTAACCTTTGCAAAATAATGTTATCTACTGATGAATTCATATTTGCTGCAAAGTCTTTCTTTTCTTCTACCAAAAGAGTTCTTTACTCTGTGGGTGTACAGCAGAGGGATCAATTATCTTGGCAGACATTTGATTCATCTACTCAAAAAACATTTGTCAATGCATACTATATGAAAAGGACTGCTTGTAGACACAAAGGTAAAAAAAAGTCTGTGCCTTCAAAAGTGTGTGTGGAAGAGATAGTCAATAAAAAACAATATCAAACAAAAATCGCAAGTAGCAATTAATTCTTTAAAAATCTGATAATTTGTATATTTTATAGTATAACTGACATGCATTTTTAACGGTGAATAAATAAGAGATGGAAGAGATGAAAAAAGCCATTATACCACAGACAAAGACTCATTCAGAAAAATTATAAACAAGTATGTGCCAACAAATTGGAAATCTTAGAAGAAATGGGTTTCTCAGTGTAAACAGCTTACCAAATTTTAACCACCGAGATACTGAAAACCTGAACAAATAGTGAGTAATGAGAATGACACCATGATCAAGTCTGCCAACAAAGAACGTCCCAGGACCACATAACTTCACTGATGAATTCTACCAAATTTTTAAGGCAGTAGCAATACCAATCATTCTCAAACCATTTCATCTATAAAAATCCATTCTTTGAAGTTAGTATTATCTTATTTCCAAAACACAGCAAGCAAAAAAGTAACAGCTACAAAATAAGAAAAATATAGACTAATAACTCTGATGAACAGAAATACAAATATTCTCCACAAAACACTCACAAATGTAACTCAACACACATCAAAAAAATCATTTCTTAAAACAAAGTGGTATTTATCTCAGGGACGTAAGGATGATGCAACATACTAATATCAACAAATGTAGATCACACATATGGAATAAAAAGTCTTTGATCATCTCAGATAAGTTCAGAAAAGTATCATAAAACAAAACATTCATTCATGAAAAAAAAAAATCTTGAGCAAATTGGGCATAGAAGAGATACACCTTAACATAGTGAAGCGTATATATGACAAATCCACAGACAACAAAACATTTCATGAGAAAAATAGGAAGCATATCCTCTAAGATCTAGAACCAGGCAACAATGTCCACTCTCATTCAATCTAGAAGTGGAAGTTTTAGTCCAAACCCTTCCTCCCTCCCTCCCCTTCTTTTTTGCTTTCTGTCTGCAATCCTTCCTCTCCTCCCTCTTTCCTTCCTTCATTCCTTCCTCCCTCTTTTCCTCTCTTCCTTGCCTTTCCTTCTTTTTTCCTCCTTCCTCTCCTCCCCACCTTCCTTCCTTCCTCTTGCTTCTCTCCTTTGGTCTCTCCCTTCCTCCGTTTCTGACTTCATCCATTTCCTCTCATCCTTATTTCCTTACCTTAGTTTTTTCTTCTTTTCATTTCCTTTTTACTTTTTCCTTCTTCTTTTTCTCTCCTTCTTCCGATTAAAGAATCAACACTGTAAAATTGAAGTTATTAAGCCTGAAAAGATGATTTTAAAATCTAAAATCAAAGTCTGTAATTCAGGATAGAAGAAAATTACATTGGATAGTAACAGTTAAAAGTCGCCGGCACCGTGGCTTAACAGGCTAATCCTCCGCCTTGCGGCACCGGCACACCGGGTTCTAATCCCGGTTGGGGTGCCGGATTCTATCCCGGTTGCCCCTCTTCCAGGCCAGCTCTCTGCTATGGCCCGGGAAGGCAGTGGAGGATGGCCCAAGTCCTTGGGCCCTGCACCTGCATGGGAGACCAGGAGAAGCACCTGGCTCCTGGCTTCGGATCAGCGAGATGCGCTGGCCGCAGCGGCCATTGGAGGGTGAAGCAACGGCAAAAAGGAAGACCTTTCTCTCTGTCTCTCTCTCTCTCACTATCCACTCTGCCTGTCAAAAAAAATAATAAATAAATAAATAGTTAAAAGTAAGTAAACAGCTTTGATCCACATTACCCCTTATATTAATTTTATATTGCTTCTGCAACAAACTGTCAAACACTCAGAGGCTGACAACTACACACACATAATATTCTAGAGCTCTATCGGTCAGAGGTCTAGTAAAGACCTCACAAGATGAAAATCAAGGTGTTGGTAAGTATGTGTTACTTCTGGGGTTTCTAGTAGAAAATGAAAATGCTTCCTGCTCATTTGGTTGTTGGCAGAATTCAGGTCTGTGGAGAACCGCAGGCTGGCCACCTGTGAGAACCTCCTCATCTGCATAGCTTGCAGCAATCGGTCGACCACAAGGCCCACGAAAACAGTCAGCTGAAACAGATGAAACAGAATGGACTCTGCATAAACAACTAGGAGGAACCCGGTGAAACAGATTAAGTTGAGGCAGGACGGACTCTGCATAAACAACTAGGAAGAACCAGGTGAAACAGATGAACTTTCGACCTGAGACTATACGCATCCTTTCATCTGATTGGATGATACCAGCGTGAACTGCACGTGAAGAGAGCCGCTATTGGCTGTGGAGCGGATGTTCCACGGACTTGGGGTATAAAGAGACATTGGGAATTGGGCTTGGAGCTCCTCCTCCTCCTCCTCTCTCCCCTCCACTCTTTCCTTCTTCCCCCACTAGTAAAAGTTCCTTGAGAACTGAGAAACAGTGGCCGTGTCGTGATTGCGTTAGACCCTTGCTGGCGAGGGTCCGACAAGGTCCTTGTGCTTGTAAGAAAGAGCTCTCTGGCGTCTTGCTGATTATTTACTAGGAACCCTCCTCATCTACCTTCAAAGTGAGCAAGTGCAAATCAAATCTTCAAATAAACATCTGTTCCACTCTCAGTGTCTTCTTCCTTCTATGGATTCATGTGATTATATTGGGAACCTCCAGAATATCATGGATTTCCCCTATCCTGATATCCTTAACCTTAATCCAATTAAATTAATTCATACCTGCGAAGCTCCTTTGCTATGTGAGGTACCATATTCATAGACTCTGGGGATTAGAATTTGGGCAAATACGGGGGAACCATTTCTCTGCCTACAACATCTCTGCTATATATTACCAGGTGGCATACCCGGAGCAGTGCTTAGTAATAAAAATACAACGAGATCCACCAATCAGACTCCACATGTCACTTGAGATTTGTAGAAGCCCTATGTAAAGTTAATAAAACAATTACTGAAACTAAATTAAATAATAGTTTATATAAACATCAATACATTATTTCAACAAATATTGAATATGAAAATATCAGTGAAATTTTTCATATTTCTTAGGTCATGTATGCATCTGAAGTGTAGTATTTAATGTCACTTTCAGCATATTTGGTTGCATTTCAAATAGTAGATGTGGCTAATGATTTCCATATTGGACAATGAAATACAGAGCAAAAGATACCTAGGTTACTTGCTGAAAGTTGCCACCTCTAAATTTTGTTTTTTTACACATTAAATAAAACTGGACTAGGAACATCTTAGTCTGATAGTTATTAAATCTAAGAAAACAATTGGCTCCATATCCTTCCTACTTATTTTAAATGTGTTGTCCTTTTTAGTTTAGATTACTATGAAAAATCGTGTTCTAATTTCTTACTACTCTTCTAAGTATTTGACCCACATTTTTATCTCCTATGGCTTCTCTTAAACAACTAAGTATAATTAAATTGGGTTTCCATAATAAAATTAAATGTTAATATGAAGAACTTATTACTGATTATAAGGATTTAATCTATTGCATGGATCATTAGTCAAGGTTAGAAGACCAAGAGATTAATTATACAAAAACTTGAAATTTATTTTCAAATGCTTCCACTTGTAAGTAGAAAATGGAGATATACAACATTTACTATAAAATTATATTTGTGAATGTTTTACATACATACATAGTTGTATTATGTCCTGAATATTAATAAAACAATATTCAGTTTCAATACTCCAAAGTGTACTAATGTATTTTAAAAGATTTATAGGGACCAGGGCAGTGGTGTAGTAGGATGATGCTCTGTCTGCCGTGGTGCTGGCATCCCGCATGGGCACAGGCTTGTGACCCAGCTGCTCCTTTTCCAATCCAGCGCTCTACTAATGGCCTAGGAAGGAAGTGGAGGATGGCCCAACTGCTTGGGTCATTGCACCCACGAAGGAGAACCAAAAGAATTTCCTGGCTTTGGATTGGCCCAGCTCTGGCCATGGCAGCCATTTGGAGAGTGAATGAGCAGATGAAAGACCTCTCTCACTCTCTCTCCCTCTCTCTGTAATTTGCCTCTCAAATAAACAAATCTTAGCAACAACAAAAAAAGATTTGTGAAGTAGAATGCTATCATGTGTATTTCTTAGTTTTTTATTCACTTTATACGACTATGCTTTTTAGCAAAAACTGAAAACATTTAAAACATCTAAAAGCTGTTTATTTCATTAGCAAGTAATATCCAAATCCAAAGTTGATTGACCTGTGTATTCAGTAACCACGTTGAGCTGTTTTGTTTTGTTTTGTTTTGTTTTGTTTTGGTTTTGACAGGCAGAGTGGACAGTGAGAGAGAGAGAGACAGAGAGAAAGGTCTTCCTTTTGCCTTTGCTTCACCCTCCAATGGCCGCTGTGGCCAGCGCATCTCGCTGATCCGAAGCCAGGAGCCAGGTGCTTCTCCTGGTCTCCCATGGGGTGCAGGGCCCAAGCACTTGGGCCATCCTCCTCTGCACTCCCGGGCCACAGCAGAGAGCTAGCCTGGAAGAGGGGCAACCGGGACAGGATCGGTGCCCCGACCGGGACTAGAACCCAGTGTGCCGGCGCCGCAAGGCGGAGGATTAGCCTAGTGAGCCTCGGCACCAGCCCAGAGCTTTTATCTTATCTTTACGACGGACACCTATGAAAAATCGTATGATAAATATGATAATACACACTCTTCCTCTATAATTAGTTAAGAAAATTTCCTTAGGAAATTTTAGAACATTGAAAAAAAGTCACATTATTTCTGGTAATAAAATTTTTAAATTCCTGAAGTCCAAGTTATATATCACTTTTATATTCAATGCTATGAAGAAGATATCAATATCTTCTATTCTATTTATATAAGGTGAACAAATTTCATGTATTTCTTATTTTTCATCTTTTTATTTATTTATTTATTTATTTTACTTTTATTTAGTAAATATAAATTTCCAAAGTACAGTTTATGGATTACAATGGCTTCCCCTCCCCCAATAACTTCCCTCCCACTCGTACCCATTCCATCTCCTGCTCCCTCTCCCATTCAATTCACATCAAGATTCATTTTCAATTCTCTTTATATACAGAAGATCGATTTAGTATATAGTAAGTAAAGATTTCATCAGTTTGCACCCACACATGACACAAAGTGTAAAATACTGTTTTAGTACTAGTTATAGCATTAATTCACATTGTACAACACATTAACGACAGAGATCCTACATGAGGAGTAAGTGCACAGTGACTCCTGTTGTTGACTTGACAATTTGACACTCTTGTTTATGGTGTCAGTAATCTCCCTAGGCTCGTGTCATGAGTTGCCAAGGCTATGGAAGCCTTTTGAGTTCGCCGACTCTGATTTTATTTACATGAGGTGATAGTCAAAGTGGAAGTTCTCTCCTCTCTTCAGAGAAAGGTACCTCCTTCTTTGATGGCCCATTCTTTCTACTTTTCTACTGGGATCTCACTCGCAGAGATCTTTCCTTTAGGTTGTTTTTTTTTTTTTTTTTTTTTTTTTTTTTTTTTTTTTTTTTGCCAGAGTGTCTTGGCTTTCCATGCCTGAAATACTCTCATGGGCTCTTCAGTCAGATCCGAATGCCTTAAGGACTGATTCTGAGGCCAGAGTGCTATTTAGGACATCTGCCATTCTATGAGTCTGCTGTGTATCCCACTTCCCATGTTGGATCCTTCTCTCCCTTTTTGATTCTATCAGTATTAGCAGACATTTGTTTTGTTTATGTGATCCCTTTGACTCTTAGACCTATCAGTGTGATCAATTGTGAACTGAAATTGATCACTTGGACTAGTGAGATGGTATTGGTACATGCAACCTTGATGGGATTGTATTGGAATCCCCTGGCACATTTCTGACTCCACCATTTGGGGCAAGTCCAATTGAGCATGCAATGCCATGGCTGAGAAAGAACTTCTAAGATCAATCCCATTCACAATAGCTACAAAAACAATCAAATACCTTGGAATAAACTTAACCAAGGATGTTAAAGATCTCTACAATGAAAATTATAAAATCTTAAAGAAAGAAATAGAAGAGGATACCAAAAAATGGAAAAATTTTCCATGCTCATGGATTGGAAGAATCAATATCAAAATGTCCATTCTCCCAAAAGCAATTTATAGATTCAATGTGATACTGATCAAAATACCAAAGACATTCTTCTCAGATCTGGAAAAAATGATGCTGAAATTCATATGGAGACACAGGAGACCTCGAATAGCTAAAGCAATCTTGTACAACAAAAACAAAGCCGGAGGCATCACAATACTAGATTTCAGGACATACTACAGGGCAGTTGTTATCAAAACAGCATGGTACTGGTACAGAAACACAAATGGATAGACCAATGGAACAGAATAGAAACACCAGAAATCAATCCAAACAGCTACAGCCAATTTATATTTGATCAAGGATCCAAAACCAACTCTAGAGTAAGAACAGTCTATTCAATAAATGGTGCTGGGAAAATTGGATTTCCATGTGCAGAAGCATGAAGCAAGACCCCTACCTTTCACCTTACACAAAAATCCACTCAACATGGATTAAATACTTAAATCTATGACCCGAAACCATCAAATTATTAGAGAGCATTGGAGAAACCCTGCAAGATATAGGCACAGGCAAAGACTTCTTGGAAAAGACCCCAGGAGCACAGGCAGTCAAAGCCAAAATTAACATTTGGGATTGCATCAAATTGAGAAGTTTCTGTACTGTAAAAGAAACAGTCAGGAAAGTGAAGAGGCTACCGATAGAATGGGAAAAAATATTTGCAAACTATGCAACAGATAAAGGGTTAATAACTAGAATCTACAAAGAGATCAAGAAACTCCACAACGTCAAAACAAACAACCCACTTAAGAGATGGGCCAAGGACCTCAATAGACATTTTTCCAAAGAGGAACTCTAAATGGCCAACAGACACATGAAAAAATGTTCAAGATCACTAGCAATCAGGGAGATGCAAATCAAAACCACAATGAGGTTTCACCTAACCCTGGTTAGAATGGCTCACATTCAGAAATCTACCAACAACAGATGCTGGCAAGGATGCCAAGGGAAAAAGGGACACTAAACCACTGTTGGTGGGAATGCAAACTGGTTAAGCCACTATGGAAGTCAGTCTGGAGATTCCTCAGATACCTGAATATAACCCTATCATACAACCCAGCCATCCCACTCCTTGGAATTCACCCAAAGGAAATTAAGTTGACAAATAAAAAAGCTATCTGCACCTTAATGTTTATTGCAGCTGAATTTACAATAGCTAAGACCTGGAACCAACCTAAATGCCCATCAACAGTAGACTGGATAAAGAAATTATGGGACATGTACTCTATAGAATACTATACAGCAATAAAAAAATGATGAAATCCAGTCATTTGCAACAAAATGGAGCAACCTGGAACACATCATGCTGAGTGAAATAAGCCAGTACCAAAGGGACAAATATCATATGTTCTCCCTGATCGGTGACAACTAACCGAGCAGCAAAAAAGAAACCTGTTGAAGTGAAATGGACACTATGAGAAACAGTGACTTGATCAGCCCTTGTCCTGACTGTTGATGACAATGTAATACTTTATCCCTTTGGTATTTTTTGTTCTACTTAATACTATTGGTTGAACTTTTTAATTAGCACACAATTATTCTTAGGTGTTTAAATTTCATGTATTTCATATTTACAGATTCAGAAGTATAGTGATACTTCCTAACCTACTATCCCTTCTCCTTCCTTTCTTATTCTTTCTTCTAAATTTTACAATGAAATACTTTCAATTTATTTTATAATTATAAGCTTAACCCTTCATTAAAAAAAAGAGTTCAACAAATAAAAGAAAAAAACACTGTTGCTCAAAGTAGAGACAAACACCGTAAATAATAAAATCTCAAAATGTCAATTTCACTCATATCCATTACATTTCTTGTACATTATTAGTTACCATAGATCAGGGGAGAATATGATGCTTGTCTTTTAAGGCCTGGCTTATTTCACTAAGTATAATAGTTTGCAGTTGCACCCATTTCATTGTTGAAGACAAGTTTTTATTCTTTTTTATGGCTGAGTAGTACTCTTTAGTGTATATATATACCACGAATTTTTTTTAAGATTTATTTATTTATCTGCGAGGCAGTGCTACAGAGAGGCAGAGGCTTACAGACAGAAGAGAGAGAGAGAGAGAGAGAGGTCTTGCACCCGCTTTTTAACTCCGCAAATGGCTGCAATGGTCAGAGCAGGACCAATGCAAAGCCAGGAGCTTCTTCTTGGTCTCCCACATGGGTGTAGGGGGCCAGGAACTTGGGCCATCTTCCACTGCTTTTCCAGGCTGTTAGCAGAGAGCTGGATCAGAAGAGGAGCAGCTGGGACCTGAACTGGTGCACATTTGGGATACTGGCACCGCAGGCGGAGGCTTAACCTACTAAGCCACAGCACTGGCCCCCATACCTTATTTTCTTTACCTAGTTATCAGCTGATGGACATCTAGGTTGATTCCATATCTTAGCTGTCAACTGAGCTGCAATAAATAGGGGTACAGATAACTCTTTCATATTCTGATTTCTTTTCATTTGAGAAATTCCAAGGAATGGGATAGCAGAGTCATAACGGTAGATCTATTTTCAGATTTCCATACTGTCTTCCACAATAGCGATACAAGTTGACATTCCCAACAACAGGGGATTGTTTTCCCCCGCACACTTGCCAGCATTTATTGTGTTTCGATTTCTGTGAGAGTCGCTCTAACTGGGTGAGGTGAAATCTGTGTTTTGTATTGGTTTAAGTTAATTTTTCACTCAACTATACTTAAAGACCTTTCTATATTTACATAATCAAAAATTTCTTTCACTGGTTTAATTTTTCAAACATTATACTTTTCAAATACAAAAAACTTATTTATCCAATTAGTGCCAAAGATTAATGTGTCTATTTTACCTCATATATCACACAAATCATGGGAAGCGAGATTATAAATTGTTTCTTTAGAAATAATAAATCATCAAAGACACAATATCTTCACCTTTTTTTGCCTACTATTTTTGGGTCATTGGACTCCTCTTCATTTAATCTGCCTCTTTATCTAACTGTAGGAGCTCTAGGTATCCTATTCCCATTTTTAAATTTTTTTTGAATGTGTTTGATCAGTTTGATCAAGGCTCAGGAGAATTAACTGTAAGTGCAGCTAACATTTGTTTATTTTTTAATTTTTCGAATTATGTTAACACATATAATATTGGACATATTTATGGGATGCCATATGATGTTTTGGTACATATATACTTTGTGCAATTACATTTTTAAGGTCAATACAGGTTTTTTGAAACCTAAGTACAAACTACTGTTTGTATCATAACCCCAGAAATATGCCATGAGTCCTTACTTAATAAAGTCACTGAAAATGAAAGGAACAACTAAGACTGGCTTGGAGACATGATCCTTTCTTGGCTGGCAACTGTACCTAACATCTTCCTTTCAGCACAGAGCAATCATGGCTGAATAGAATAAGAAACAGAACCATAATTATAGCTAGAGAAGTGATAATTGATTTTACAGTTCTCAGGGAGATAAAACTATTAGCAATACCATTTAAATTTTATCAGATATCCTCTCTGTAGCACAAAAAGACTTACAGACGATGACCCATTTTAATGTTTTCCATATTATGAAGTCTTGTCTGTTAGGTTTTATGTATGAAAATTGTTCATATATTGATCTGACCAAGTAGCATGTAAAATGATATGTATATTTTTATCAATTCAATTTCTTTCATGTACTTGAAAAGACGTCTGCCTGCCTTTCATTTAATTTCATATAGAGTAATTTTTAATACTTTTATCAATTTATCCTATACAGTATAGTAAAATCTGTGTGTCTACTTTAAACAAGGACTTTTAGTCCTATTGACTTTTCAGCTGTATCTGATTTTATAATGTCAGAAGCAGGACCTTTAAAGACATTTCATGTGTGTTCAAATTTCACGTATGCTGATTTCATTTCCTTCAAACCCATAGCCAGAACTGGGACAGTATAATCATATGGTAGGTCCTTTTTAGTTTTCAGAAGAACCTCCATATTGTTTTACATAATGACTGTCTAATTTTCATCCCCACCATCAGTGTATAAAAGGTTCCCTCTTCTCCATATCTTTACCATCAGTTGTCACTATTTTCTCTTTGATAATACCCATTTTACCTAGAATAAAATGATATCTCATCCCAGTTTTAATTTCGAAGCCCTGATAGCTAGTGATATGATTTTTCATATATTTGCTTACAATTTGTATTTATTTTTACAAGATACATCTATTCAGATCTTTTGCCTGTTTCTCAACTGGGTTCTGCTTTGTTGCTGTTATTTAGTGTTTTAGTTCTTTATATATGCTAATTCTTAGCTAGATATACTTTTGCTTCCGTTTCCTTTTCTTTCAATGTCTAATCTCAAAACTCATGGCCTGTGCTAATCTTGAAATGTTTTCCCCAGGTTTCCCTTTATTAGCGTCATAGTTCTGAGACTTAGATTTAGAAATCTGATCTATTTTGAGTTGATTTTTTAAATGGTGAATGAGTGGGGACAAATGTCAATTTCTACAAAAGGCTGACCAGTTTTTCCAACATCATTTATTATAGAGATCATGCGTTCCACATTACATATTTTTGTGACTTTTGTCAAAGATCAGTCATAGACATGTGGATTAATTCTGGGGTCTCCATTTTATTATATTGGCCTATATATGTGTCAATTTTTATGTCATTACCAAGAGGTTTTGGTTAGAAAACTTCTTTAGTGTATCTTGAAATTTGGCGTTGTGATACTTCCAAATTTGTTTTGTTCAGGATTTCTTTGTATATTTACGGTCTTTTTTGCTTCCATATTAATTTTAGGGTAGCTTTTTCTATTCTCTGAAGATTGACATTGGTATTTTGATGGCAATTACATTGAATATGTAAATCCTTTTGGGTAATAAGGACATTTTAAATTATTACTTCTTCCAAATTATGAACCTGGGAACACTATTCCATTTTTTTGGTCTTCTTTTTCAACAGTGTTTTGTCATTTTATATTAGAGGTCTTTCACAGGCTTGGAGAAGTTTATTGCAAGACATTTGATTTGTAGTCTTTGTGAATGGAATTATTACAATGTCTTTAGAAGTGAGTTTGCTAATGGTATGTAAAAATACTACTATTTTTGCATGATGATTTTGCATCCTGCGGTTTCACTGGATTAATTTATCAGTTCTAATAGTATCATAGTAGCATCTTTTACTTTTCTTTCTATATATAGAATCATATCATATGCAAATAGAAGTGATTTGATTTCCTTCTTTACCATTTATTTTATACTTCTTTCTCATTCCTAATGGCTCCGATTAAAATTTCCAGTACTATACTATACTGAATAAAAGCAATGTGTATGGACAGGCAGGTGTTTTTTTTTTTTTTTTAAGATTTATTTATTTATTTGAAAGTCAGAGTTACAGAGAGAGAGGAGAGGCAGAGAGAGAGGTCTTTCATCCAATGGTTTACTCCCCTCTTGCTTTCTCTCTCCCTCTCTCTCTCTCTCTCCCTCTCCTGTTAAAGTAAACGAAAATAAACATGAAAAGTTTTAAAAACAAAACACAGATAGTACAAAAGTTACTAGCAAAGCAAATACACCTAAGACAGATGAGAATCAAATCTTATCATGACAGATGGCAGAAAACTACTAAAATACAAAGATAATTAACAGGCAGAAAGAAAGACTATATAAAACAATTACTAAGCATTTTAAAAAATGACAGGGGTTCTAGCCTTTCAATATTAACTTTGAATGAAAAAGGATTAAATTCTTCACTCAAAATACAGAATTTTGGGGGCCAATATTGTGGCAAAGCAGTTTTAAGACACTGCCAGTGATTTCTGCATATGATATCTGAGCAGCAGGTTCAAGTACTGACTGCTCTGCTTCCCACCCAGTTCCGTGATAGCATGCCTAGGAGAGCAGAGGAAGATGGTCTAAGCCCTTGATTCCCTGATAACAATGTGGGAGACCCTACAATAGAGTTCTGAGCTCCCAACTTCAGCCAGGCCCAGCCCCGACTGTTGCCGCCATGTGGAAAGTGAACAAGCAGATGGAAGACTCTCTCTCTCTCTCTCTCTCTCTCCCTCCCTCCCTCTGTCATGCTGCCTCTCAATAAACAAAAATTAAACACACACATATATGTAAATATACTTTTCCAAATTGATAAAGAACAAACCACCTATATTGCTCCCCACATGAAACTCAAGATATATACAGACTGAAAATAAAAAGTTGTAACAAGACATTTCAAGCAAATAGAATCCAAAGCAAGTGGACTATCTATAATCATGTCAACAAATCATATTTTGAGTAAAAAAAATCTGAAAGGAGCACAGAAATATCAGTAAATATTGATATTAGGATTCATTCAGCAAGAAAATATAACAATTGAACAGATATTGCACCCTACATCAGATTACCTATGTATATAAAACAGATATTGTTAGAGAGAGAATTAGAATACCATACCATACAACTCATACTATACATAAATGGACCTGGCAGGAATTTACAGAACATTTTATCCATTCTTCTCATCAAAACAAGGAATGTTCTCCAGGACAGCAGACTATGTGTTAGGCAACAAAAGAGCTCTCAATAAATTTTTAAAATCCAAATTATGCCATGTATCCATGTATCACAATGGATTAAAACCAGAAAACAGCAGCAAACCCTGAACCATTCATTATGAATGCTCTATTTTATAGAATCATTAACTGTAATTTGACTATAAAACATTTATTAAATGATTTTTACAACATAAACTAATAAGCAAGCATATGGCACAACTCACTGCAAGGCTTTAAAAGTAGTTAAAAGTGGAAATAAAATATTCTACACTTCATATTTTTAGTATGAGAAATCCTTTTTAGTGTCTCAAAGTGTAAGGAATTCCTGAGAAGTACTTGTGATCTTTAGTATGTACTGAGAACTGGCACAATATTCAAGCTACTACAACTTACTTAAGTGGTATAACGGGGCTATCTAGCAATCCGATTACGAGTGGTAAGTATTTTCCAGTCTCTAAAAGAAAGAATTCTGTGACATAGAACCTCTTCACCCTCTCTCAGTTATGCTTCTGAGTGACTCTGGGAGAAGAAAACATCGTCCTATTAAGTTTCTTCACCCTTTCACTTTCAGATAGACTGTTATCATGCTAAATTGTGTCTGCTCTTTGGCGTATGACAAGTTCAGAAGCACAGACACCATTGCTTAGAAAAGACCTTATATTTGTGCAATTAGGTGGATAAATGTATCTTTATTCAGGAAAAAATCATGACAGCCACAATGGTTTGTCCACTTGGCTGTTCACATAAAGTCATATAATTTAACGAGCTGTATCAATAATGTATTTGATCTCTACTTTCCTGGGTAATAAATTATTTCTGATTTGATTCTAAATTTTTGGAAGATAAAAAGCACTGTTAGACATAACCTTGCCTAAAAGGTATGCCATAATCCAATATTCTAGTGCTATTTAAGCCAATGTCTTTGGGTTTGGTGCTGAGGCACAGTGGGTTAATCCACTGCCTACAGTGCCTGCAACACATATGGGCACATGTTCGAATCCTGACTGCACCATTTCCTATCCAGCTTCCTGCTAGGAGGCCCAGGAAAAAGCAGTGGAGGATGGCCCAAGTGCTTACCCCCCTCCCCGCCCCCTTCACCCATGTGAGAGACCTGGAAGAGGCTCCTGGCCCCTGGTTTTGGCCTGGCACAGCCCTGGCCATTGTGGCCATTTGAGAGTAAACCAACAGATGGAAGATCTCTCTCTCCCTTTTTCTCCCTAACTCTGGCTTTCAATTAAATTAAAAAAAAAAAAAAAGACAATGCCTTCAAAGTGGTAAACAGCAAATAAATGTTAGTAAATAATGTACTAATTTTATAACATAGATAAAAATATAATTGACAAGCAATTGAAATTTACTTTCATATCACTGATAAACACAACTTTCAAAATACTTAATTGCAAATCTGAGGAGCCTAACAAATGCAGAAATTATTTGAAATAATCTGAATTTGAATATTCAGCATATTGATCCGAACACAAGTGCACAGAATTTGATCCAGATATGAACGTGCAAACATGGTGAGAAGATCATCTGCTAGGATATTTCTTAATTTAACCAATTCTCTGGGAAGAAATGAACAATTCAGCCAAAACTTCACATTCCTAGAAGAGATAATTTTTTAGCCCTTTCAATTTTAAACACTACCTTAAAATGAAAGTTATCTTTATATTACAGTTTGGCCATAAACATATGTTCATCATCATTTTCTATAAAAATAATACATCTTTATCTAAGAGCTGATCAGCAATCCCATCAGGCAAACATGCCACATTTCTTTAGCTATTTTGTATGAATAATCAAATTCAGTTCATTATAACAGACTTGCAATTAAAGTTCTTAATTTAACTTTTCAAGCTTAGTCTTGAGAAGCATGACAGCAAATGAAAGAGCACTATTATATTTAAACTGTTTTCTGAACAAAGTTTGTGTTGCTAAGGAAACATTTCTTTCCCTCATGGGAAATATTTTCAAGGCCCTATTTGCATTAAAAAATTCTACCTCTAAACCAAATTATTTAGCAATTAAAAAGATATTTCATGTATAATTACACACAATTGAAAAAATAACCTTGTACTTTACATGACTTTATATATTCAAAAATGATCACAATTTTCATAAATGCATTTGAATCTCATTGTTTTTGTGGTTTAGAGCAAAAAATGCCAATTATCTCTATCTTTCCCTTTTTATTGTTTTATCTTTAGTAGCTTAATCTGTGACTGTTCAAAAATATTTTAGTGGGCACTTTTATTTTAGTAAATTTCAGTAATAAATATGGATATTATTTTTGTCTTTAGAGTACCTGTTTAAATTAGCAACATAAAAACTGCTGTGGTTTTATATATTCATTGTAATTGCTACCAGATGAGTTCCATAAGGGAAGAATCTGCTTTGTTCACTGTCATTTAAAATCTTTCCTCAAAAAGTGGATGAAACATATTGGTTTAAATAAGAAAACTGATCAATATTCTTATAAAAACAATTTCATTGTTAAATGTCAAATTTTCTTCCTTGAAACTTGTGGCTGTGTAAATATTTGAAGAAAGTAACATTTCACTCCTTGAAAAATCAGCAAACTTTATCAAAAATATTATAGAAAACTGGAGTTTTTCCTACTTAATTTCTTCAAGAATACAAAACTGCTAAATTAATCCCATTGAGTAGCTACTTTCTATGTTACACTACATTCAAATAGGAATTAAAGATAATCTCAGAGAAAACCACCAAAACATAAAAGTCTCCATAAATAGCTTCTCCTAGTTTTGACACAAATGTTTTGTCCTTTTATGAAAATCTATAAATGGTAATGTCAAACTCTGAAAACAAATACTACGTAACGCTGAAAGAATACATAACACAGAACACATTGTTATTTTGTATCCTTACTGGTATTAGCTAATTGCATTCGTTTAACTTTTATACCAATAACAGCTTTATATCAAATATCAGGTTTCTATCTTAAAGCCAACATTTCCCATGCGATTGTCACTTTTGTGTTATTTGATATACTACATACAGTTTGCTTTAGTCTATACCAAACATGTATCTCTTTTGTAAAATATTTGATAGGCAATAGAAAGCTGAGTGCAGGGTTATATGGACTTGGGGAAGTTGACTATATCCGAAGAAAAATCTTTTTTAAATTCATATGAACCAAAAACATGCTAAGACATGATTCAGGAATTCATTTTGAAAAAAATGTGTGTGAATTATGAAATTGTAGATGCTACCTTAAACCTTGAATTGAAATAAAATGTCAATCTAAATTACTTATTATTGTTTGAATGAATATTTGAATAGCAACTTTTGATTATCAGTATAATCCTATGGAAAAGCTTTTATGAGAGCACAATATGATAACCCAGTGTATTTGCCCATTGCCCCCTAGGATCTTTTCAGTCTTCTGATAGTCAAGTACCTTTTCTTCTAAGTTTTCTTTCCTAAATCAATTTGTAAAAGCTACCCTTTTCTTTAACTGACAATATTTTTAACTTTTATTTAACAAATATAAATTTCCAAAGTACACTTTATGGATTACAATGGCTTTCCCCCACACACACAACCTCCACCCCACCTGCACCCCTCCCATCTTCTGCTCCCTCTCCCTTTCCATTCACATCAGGATTCGTTTTCAATTTAGTATAAATTAAGCAAAGATTTCAACAGTTTGCACCCACACAGAAACACAAACTGTAAAGTACTGTTTCAGTACTAGTTATAGCATTAATTCACATTGTACAACACATTAACGACAGAGATCACACATGAGGTAAGAGCACAGTAATTCCTGTTGTTGACTTAACAATTTGACACTCTTGTTTATGGCATCAGTAATCACCCTAGGCTCGTGTCATGAGTTGCCAAGGCTATAGAAGCATTTTGAATTCACCGACTCCGATCTTATTTAGACAAGGTCATAGTCAAAGTGGAAGTTCTCTCCTTTCCTTCAGATAAAGGTACCTCCTTCTTTGATGGCCTGTTCTTTCCACTAGGATCTCACTCGCAGAGATCTTTCATTTACGTCATTTTTTTTCCCAGTGTATCTTGGCTTTCCATGGCTGAAATACTCTCATGGGCTCTTCAGCCAGTTTCAAATGCCTTAAGGGTTGATTCTGAGGCCAGAATGCTATTTAGGACATCTGCCATTCTATGAGTCTGCTGTGTATCCCGCTTCCCAGGTTGGATTGTTGTCTCCTGCTTAATTCTATCAGTTAGTATTAGCAGACACTAGTCTTGTTTATGTGATCTCTTTGACTCTTAGACCTATCAGTATGATCAATTATGAACTGAAATTGATCACTTGGACTAGTAAGATGGCATTGGTACATGCCACCTTGATGGGATTGTATTGGAATCCCTGGCACGTTTCTAACTCTACCATTTGGGGCAAGTCCGATTGAGCATGCCCCAAATTGTACATCTTCTCCCTGTCTTATTCCCACTCTTATATTTAACAGAGATCACTTTTCAGTTAAATTTAAACACCTTAGAATAATTGTGTGTTAATTAAAAAGTTCAACCAATAGTATTAAGTAGAACCAAAAAAAATACTAAAAGGGATAAAGTATTAAGTTGTTCATCAACAGTCAGGACAAGGGCTGATCAAGTCACTGTTTCTCATAGTGTCCATTTCACTTCAACAGGTTTCCTTTTAGGTGCTCAGCTAGTTGTCACCAATCAGGGAGAACATATGATATTTGTCCCTTTTGTACTGGCTTATTTCACTCAGCGTGATGTGTTCCAGGTTGCTCCATTTTGTTGTAAATGACCAGATTTCCTCATTTTTTACTGCTGTATAGTATTCTATAGAGCACATGTCCCATAATTTCTTTATCCATTTAACTGACAAATGAATTAACTCATCTATCAATGAATCTGTCAATCATTTAAGCTAAAACATGCCTTCATAAAATTCTGCATATTTTATTAATTTGCAATTTTCCTTTTAAATAGATATACTTATTTATTTTGTAGTATTGGTTGAATACACACATGACCACTGAAGTAACTTCACTGACCAACATTTTACAATGATGCTTTGTAGACATGAATATCTGAGAGGAGACAGTTTTTATGCTGGTTAAGCAGAATTTCTTGTTTTGATGATTTTCTTCTCTAAACATCCTTACACCTGTGAGCTTGTATATTAAATAGATCATTAAAATTATCTTTAGATGTCAATAATACATAGGAATGAGTCTGGAACTGGCCAGAGTATAAATATGATTGCTTCTCTATGAATTCTGCCTAATGTATTATAATGGGTAGGTTTTAATTTGTGGGATAAAATTTATAAAATTATTTACAATAGGGGCCATTATTGTTGCATAGTAGTAAAGCCACCACCTGGGATACCGGCAACCCATAAGGGAATGTGTTCGGGTCTCAGCTGCTCCATTTCGCATCCAGCTCTCTGCTAATGTGCCTGGGAAAACAGAAGAAAATGACTCAAGTCCTTGGGCTCCTTCACCCATATGGGAGATCAGGAAGACGTTCCCAGCTCCTAGCTCCTGGCTTTGTCTGGTCCAGTCCTGCCTTTTGCAGCCATTTGGGGAACAAACCAGCAGATGAAAGATCTCTGTCTCTCCCTCCCTGCAACTCTGTTTTCAAACAAATAAAATAAATCTTAAACAAAATACTATATACAGTAATAGAAGAAAATTAGTTGAAATAACTATAACAGAGTAGCAGGAGCATATACTATTGGGTTTCCTCATTTTAGTAATGAGGAGGGATCAACCATAAACTAAAGATTATTTGATTTTTTAATTTATTTACTCTTCTACAACCAATCATTCCTCAAAGTGCTCTCTTGTGGTCTTCATTTCATATATTTATATATGGAAAGTACTGAGACAGTTTTTATGTGGTTAAAAATTACTATTCCCAGACCCTTCTGCTATTTGAATGTTGGTCCATAATTCGTGCATGTTGTCCTTTGAAGTGAGTACAAGAAAAACTAAAATCTATAGCAGTCAAGAGGTTTGTGGTATAATGTATATTCTATTAAAGTGAGAAATTACTGATCTGTTTTAGTTAATTAAAATGTTCTAAAGGTAGAAAAATTCAACTGAAGAGTTCAACTTTGAAAAAAATCATTAGTACAGAAAGTCATTCAGTTAAGGGCTGTTAGATCTATACTAGCTTTGAACACAGCAATTAAATTTCCCATGTTTTATCAACTACTAGAGACTGTTTGTTTTCTTTTCATCATATCCTTATAGATTCCACTCTTTGGTTTACTATGTTTCTATTGCCAAGGAACTACAACTGTCTTAACTAAGGCAACAGTTTTCTTTCTGAAGCCACTGCTCAATATTTTACGCTCAAATTTAACTTTATTAATGCTATTGGCCTCGGATCTCACAATTAAAGAAGCCTCTAGCATTAGCATACACAGCTTTATTGCTTTTTTTTTCATTTTTGCAATGTTTTATATTTTGTGTTAAACAAATTGAGGACTATATATTGATGATCTAAATATACATATAATTACTGCCTTAATTATACATGTGATTGCTACTTAACTTTATAATACATTGTTACCATGGAATTGAGAAATTTTAATTTTAAAATAATTTTAAAATATTAATTTTCCTTCATATTATGGATATTTTTAGCAACATATTAAGGAACAAAACCTCCTCAATTGTGGCATTTATATATTTGTATACATAATGATCATTTAGATTCTATTTAATGTTCTTATAATTGTGAACTGAGTTTTCAGCTCTTTATTTTTTTTTATTAAACTTTTATTTAATGAATATAAATTTCCAAAGTACAGCTTATGGGTTACAATGGCTTCCCCCTCCCAAAACTTCCCTCCCACCCACAACCCTCCCCTTTCCCGCCCCATCTCCCCTTCCAATCACATCATGATTCATTTTCAATTCTCTTTATATACAGAAGATCAGTTTAGTATATATTAGGTAACGATTTCAACAGTTTGCCCCCATATAGCAACACAAAGTGAAAAAAAATACTGTTGGAGTTCTAGCTATAGCATTAAATAAGAGTGTACAGCACATTAAAGACAGAGATCCTACATCATATTTTTTTTAATTAATTTTCTATGCCATTTCCAATTTAACACCAGGTTTTTTTTTTTAAAAAAAAAAAAAAACATCTATTTAATTTATTTGAAAGACAGAATTACAGAAGGAAGTAGAGACAGAGAGAGAGAGGTCATCTATTTGCTGGTTCACTCCCCAAGAGGCAGCAATGGCAGGAGCTGAGCCGATTCAAAGCCAGGAGCCAGGAGTTTCTTTTGGGTCTCCCTTGTGGGTGCAGGAGCCCAAAGATTTGGGCCAGCCTCCACTGCTTTCCCAAGCACATGAGCAGAAACCTGGATCAGGAATGTAGCAGGCGGGACTCAAACCAGCACCCATATGGGATGCTGGAGCTGCAGGCCAGTGCTTTAACCCAGTGCATCACAGCACTGCCCCCCAAATTTCTAAAGTTAAATTCATTCAAAGTCCCATTATTAAATATTTATTCATCTTATTTATTTGAAAGGTAGAGATAAAGACCGACAGTGAATGATCACCCATCCACTGCTTCACTCCTCAAATGTCCTAAGTAGCCAGGGTTGGGCCAGATCAAAGACAGAAGCCTAGCTATTAATCCAGCTCTCTTACATGAGTAGAAGGGATCCCAGTACTTGACTCATCACCTGCTGCGTCCCAGAGTAAACATTAGCAGGACGCTTGGATTGGGAGCAGAAATACAACTCAAATGCAGGTACTCCGAATCGGAGTCCTTGGGTCCTGTCACCTGTGTCAGAGACCCAGCCTGAGTTCCAGGCTCCTGCTCCTGGTTTTTGGCCTCATCTCGTCCTGCCTGCTGTGGTCATTTCAGGAGTGGACAAATGAATTGGAGATCTCTGTATGTCTCCACCTCACTCTTTCTGCCTTTCAAATAAATTTTAAAAATGGGGCTGGCCTTGTGGCACAGCAGGCTTTGGCCTAGCCCAGCCTCAACAATTGCACTCATTTGGGGAATGAACCAGTGGATGGAAGATTTTTTTTCTCTTCTCCCTCTCCGTCTCCCTCTCCCTTTTTCTTTCTCCTTCTGTAACTCTTCCCAATAAAAATAAATCTTAATAAGCAAATAATTTAGTCATTTACCAGAATATGCATTTTATAATCTTAATCTTTATATAAAACAAGTCCTTATTAACTTTTTATTTTATAACATTTATAAAATAGCTTTTGTAAGGTCATAGACCGATTTCCCTATCATTTTTTCTTCTTATAGTAAAACACATTGTAGGTATAAACGCTTATTTTAGTGTTGATAGCATTTAGTAATTATCTTCTCTTCCTCATTTTTACAGTGGTATGGATAGATCTGCAAATGTCACTGTTTTCCCTCAACAATTTTTTAACATATTTATTTGAGGGGCATAGTAAGAGATCTTTCCTTTGTTGGTTCACTCTTCAAACACTTGTAACAGCTGCGGCTGGGTTGGGCCAGGCCAAACCCAGGAACTAAGATCTCCATTCAGCTATCCCATGTAGGCGACAGGCACCCAGGTACTAACTAAGATCTCCATTCAGGTCTCCCATGTAGGCGACAGGCACCCTGGTACTAACGTCATCACCTGCTTCCTCCCTGGTTGCACATCAGCAGGAAGCTGGATTAGAAGAAGTGGGTCTTGAATGCAGGGCCCCTGTCATGTGACCCAGGCCACCCAAGCCATGAGTGAATCTGCTGCACCACAGCAGCTGCTCCCCTCTTGTTTATCGTAGGTGAACTATCATGGCACCGTACTTCATTCCCAAATGGTTCTCAATGTGACACATCATGTGCTGAGTAATCTTTTCATTTCATGATCCAAAATGCCAACTTTACCATCTAATGAATTATTATAGATACCTATATCTGTTTCTGGCTTTGGTCAAATGATGTTTGTTCATGTCTATATTAGTAATGATTTGTAATACTTTTATGTTTAAAATCGATTTGTCATTATTTATCATATATTAAAAATAAAGTGGTCACCTTGATATGTATGGCAAAACATTCATTATGACAGATGCATTTTTTTAAAGTTTATCCTTGAATCACTATCAAAAGTGAAAACAGGAGCAGGCATTTAGCCCAGTGGTGTAGATACTGGCTAAGAAGTCCGCATTCCACATTGGAGTGACTTGCTTAGGTACCTTTGACTCCTGAGTCCAGCTTCCTGCCAATGCTGACCTTGGGAAGTAACTGGATTACTGAAGTAATTGCATTCCTGCAGGAGAGGCCTGGACTGAGTTCCAAAGTTCCTGCAATGCTGCCCGCCGGCAGCCAACGTAGGTCATGAACCAGAGCAGTCTCTCTCATTTTCAAATAAATGAATACAAACAAAAACAAAAGAATAATACCCAGCCTTCTACAAGAGTTCCAGCAATTTCCTTCAATGATGTGAGTCCTAACCTGAACTGAAATACTGGAGATAGTAGAATGTTTTGCCAGTCACTGCAGGGTTAAAGGTAAACTCAACCTTGGAATCACAGTTAATCTCCATTCAGACACAGAAGTTTTGTGTAATCTTGGAAATGTTATTTGACTACTGTAACTTCATTTTTCTTACATATAAAGTAATATTGGTAGTTGTTTACACATCATTGCCACAAACATGATTACTTCAACATAAACCAAAAAGCTCAGTAACAGTTTTAGATTTTTGTCTGTTTTTAAGGTTTACTAAAGTTTGAATCTTGCATTTTTCCTTTTATTTCAAAATGTGTGTGCATGTGAAAAACTTTATAGTATAATAAATTAAAAATTACTGAGTAATTAGGAAAAGTTAAAATCTCCTGTAAAATACTGATTATTATAAACATTAGCAGAGTTGTAGAGGATGTGATTATGTTACCAAAAATTTACAAAGAGATAAAATTTATAGGATAGTGTATCTCCACTTGAATAATTAAATATAAGTATTCATTTGTGGTGGAATGAGAAGGCCATGCCAAGGTGGCCGCTGGCAAGCAAGCATCAGTTACTCAGGAATGGCTTTGAAACCCATCTGGCAATGGAGCCTGCCTGGCAACAGGCTGTGATTGGATGGCTTTGAATCCCACCTGGCAATGGAGCCTGCCTGGCAACAGGCTGTGATTGGATGGCTTTGGAAACTGCCTGACAACAGGCTGTGATTGGTTGGGGCATAGACCGCCCCTTGACCAGATCGGCTGGTCTTGGCTATATAAGATGTTGTACCAACTGAAATAAACAAGTCTGCAGGCTGCTTGCCTCAAGCCCGCTTTCACCTGACTCCCGGGGTCTGTGTGGTGACTACGCGCCTCTTGCCCCCACCACGCTCCTCCTCTCAGAAACCAATCCACTGCAACATTGTTGAGAAATCAACTGCAACATTCATTTACTATATAAATGTTAGGTAAAATACATAACCAGGTAAATATTCTCAAAATAGCAGTACTATCTACCAGATAGGTCACTGAATTCTTATTCAAACGTATTTCATATTTCTCTAGGAATAACATATAATGACTTCAGCAATAAGTATTTATTAATGAAGCAAGTTATGGGATATTATATACACTAAGTATATAAAAAAGTCCAGCAATCCTAGTATAAGAACAATTTCTCTTTAGCCATGGCTCCAAATCATCAAAAACTTGTTCTTTAACCATGAAGCAACAAGCTCTAATTATATAACCATGGTAACAAGTCAAGTCATAAATACTTTATATCTGCCTAATGAATCTAGAGTCACTAACCTCTGTGAATATATGTTGAAAGACCCTTAAATGTTGTCATTACAAGCCTTATACTTTATCAGCATCAGCATCAGACTTACTCACATGACTACATCAGTAATAATAATGTCAGTGAGATCTGGCCTATAAACAACATCAAACTCAACCTCCCCCCCTTTCTCTTTTATTTGAAAGGAATATGAAAGAGAAAGAGTGAGAGAATTTACTCAATTTCTTGGATCTTCACCTACTGCCTCCCAGAGTGCACTGGGAAGAAGCTGAATTTCTGTGGAGTAGTCAGAATTTGAGCTAGGTATCCATACGAGATATGGTTGTCCCAAGTGGTGACCCATGCTTGCACCAAATACACATTCCCATCAAACTTTTTTTTATTTTTATTTTTTTACAGGCAGAGTGGACAGTGAGAGAGAGAGAGACAGAGAGAAAGGTCTTCCTTTGCCGTTGGTTCACCCTCCAATGGCCGCTGTGGCCAGCGCACTGCGCTGATCCGAAGCCAGGAGCCAGGTGCTTCTCCTGGTCTCCCATGGGGTGCAGGGCCCAAGCACTTGGGCCATCCTCCACTGCACTCCCTGGCCACAGCAGAGAGCTGGCCTGGAAGAGGGGCAACCGGTACAGAATCCGGCGCCCCGACTGGGACTAGAACCCGGTGTGCCGGCGCCACAGGTGGAGGATTAGCCTATTGAGCCGCGGCGCTGGCCCCCATCAAACACTTCTAAGGCTGTGGTCAGCCTGCTTCTACTCAGTGACCAAGATGAGCTACCATAAACTGTTTCAAAATTCATACATAACTTTGCTGATAAGGTTCTGCTTGAGTAATATTGCCCTTTTTTACTTGTTAATATAAAATTCTGCTTTGTCGTATCTTTCTCCACAACTTATATTTACGGCACATCCTTTGACAGTTCATGAAATCCCAGTCTGACTGTTCTGAGCATTCTCACTTGGCCATATCCCACGGACTATTCAGACTGGCAGGGGTGCTCAAGGGGCACCTAGAGCCTAACTTGCTTTGCATCATATTTTCTGCCAAGTGAGTCTTACACAACAAAATTGTAGGCTTTGTAGATATGTTATCAGTGACTTTGTTTTGTAGGCTTACATTTTATAACCAAGTAGGCCTTTTTAATTGTTAGCTCTAAATAATACAATTCTTATCATTAAATAGATCGATGGCTTTGTGTAAAATAACTTCACCTTTGAATTGGGAATGTACTTTTAAAAAATACTCAATTTTGTATAGTTGTAATAGAAATTTGTATTTGTGTGATTTATGAAAGTCATCTCAGTTAAATTTAAGTGTTATATATATGTGCATAAGATGCTCTGGGTATAAAGATATGCAATTTGTCTATTTTACTTGTCCTCAACCTGCTTATTCTGCCGCCTGCTTTTATTTTTACCTTTATATGATTATGCATAGTATTATTCCATGCTGTTTTTGTTTATTTTATTCTAGATATTTTTGCATCTACTTAATATCTAAGGGAGTGCTCTATCAGAAACAGGAAGAAACTCTCTAGTCCGCAGCTAATTCCAAAATCCCCTAAGATTTAACAAGTGTGTCTCCAATTAATTGGCAACCCCTTTGTGCAAATATAATCAATCAGCATTCCATTGAGCCCCATGAAAAATTATCATGCAGGCATATTCCTTGTCAATTGGTGTGAGCTACTTTCCTTTAGTCCATATTGAGGCATCCATGACTTTTGGGACATTGTTAAAATACAATTCCATCCTAGACTGTCTTGACTGAGTAATCTGACATTTTCTTTATAGACAAAAATATTAGAGATTGACCATAATGTAATCTTTCCTGTTTCTCATGGGTCCCTTATATTGGAGATAATATCCTCTGTTAACAATTCTACACTTACCAATAGTTGCACTTCTTTAAATTGGGAAAAAGTTAAAAAATTGAATTAGACTATTTCTTCCCTCCCTTTTCATTGACAACATTGATAATCTAACCTTTCCTCAGAAATTTTTCAAGTATAAGAATATTTTGAGGGAAGGCAGTGGAAGATGGTCCAAGTGCTTGGGCCCTGCACCTGCATGGGAGACCAGGAGGAAGCACCTAGCTCTTGGCTTCAGATCGGCGCAGTGCGCCAGCTGTAGCAACCATTTGGGGGGGTGAACCAATGGAAAAAGAAGACCTTTCTCTCTGTCTCTCGCTCTCTCTCTCTAACTCTGCCTGTCAAAAAAAAAAAAAGTATTTTGAAAAAATTGTTTCCTACAACAAAGCTCAACAATTTATAAATTGACATACACACAGATTTAAGAAATATCTATATAGGCAGATATAAAGATATTTCTTATGAGAATTGGCTTATGTGACCATTAAGGCCAAATATTCCCATAATATCCTGCCTTCAAGTAGAGAACCAGGAAACCAGGAGGTGTAAGTCAGCTTGAGCCCACAGGAGCCACTGGTATAACTCACACTCCAAGCCAAACACCTCAAAATTGGGTGCTTGGGTAGCTGGAGGATAAATCCATCAGTTTTGAGGCTCAAGAACAAGCTATGTCAATAACTCAGGGCAGGAGAAGATAGATGGCCCAGTTCAAGGAGAGAGAAAAAGAATCTGACCTCCCTCTATTATTTTATTCTATTTGCTTTTGTAAATATTTATTTATTTGAAAAGCACAGTTAGGAGAGACAGAGCATGAATCAGAATGAGAATGTATCTTCCACCCAGTGGTTGTCAAGTGGCAACAATGCCCAGGGTTGGACCAGGCTGAAGCCAGGAAACTGGAACTTCATCTGGCTTTCCCCCCTGGGTGGCAGGGGCCCAAGTACTTGGGCCATTGTCTGCTGGTTTTGTCAGGCAAGTCGGCAGACAGCTGGATCAGAAGTGGAGCAGACGGGACTATGGGCAGCATGCTCACATGGGATGTCAGCACCCTAGGCAGTGGCTCAACCTGCTGTGCCACAATGGGTCACTTTCTGGTCTATTTGGATCCTTAGTGAATTGGATAATACATGATTCTTTTACCCATTCTCCTGATTCAAATGCCAATATCTTCCTGAAACACAAAAATATTATATTACCAGCTACCTGAGTATTTCCTATCTCAAATTGACATATAAAATTGACTACCACACATGTAAGTTTATGAACACAGATAAAAGTGCTTCTTTCCAAGACTGTCAGGATCAGATTATTCTAAAAGCTTACCACATTCTTCTTTAAACACTGTTCTTGATGCTTTTAGTGATTTTTTCTTCTTTATTCTTGAAAGTTATACATTTATGACTTCTCTAATCAGGGACCCCTTGTTATCATTAATAATTTGCTTAAATCGAGATTGTATGAGAGACCATTGAAATGACAGTTCTGTAAGTAAGCTTTTGCAATTATTTGCTACTGTAGACAAATTAAAGAATGGTACAACTGGTATTATACTACTATTACCAATAATGAAATCATTTGTAGATAGTACAAACATGAAAATACATGTTCTTATGTGAGAAAAGGACAATACAGATATTTTAGTGGATAGGCAACACCTATATATCAACAGAACCAATAAAACTGATTATGTTTCTCTTGTAGTTTCCAAGTTTATTTTTTTAATCTCATTTTTTGGTCATGTAAAGTTTTATTCATGTATTTCAAAGGCAGAGAGAGAGAGAGATCATCCATCCACTGGTTCACTGTCCAAATGCCTGCAACAGATATAACTGAGCCTTTCTGAAGCCAAAAGCTAAGAAATCCATCAGCTCTCCCACATGGATGGTAGGGATCCATGTGCTTGGGCTATCGACCACAGTCTCCTAAGTGCATCAGCAGGAAGCTGGATTGGAAGCAAAAAAGGTACTCCATCCCAAGTATTCCTTATGAGTTGTAGGTATCTCATATGGAATGTAATAAAGCATTTGGTGGGGCCCGTGCTGTGGTGCAGCAGGTTAACGCCCTGGCCTGAAGCGCTGGCATCCCATATGGGCACCGGTTCAAGACCCTGCTGCTCTACTTCCTATCTAGCTCTCTGCTATGGCCTGGGAAGGCACTAGAAGATAGTACAAGTCCTCAGGCCCCTGCACCCATGTGGGAGACCCGGAAGTAGCTCCTGGCTCCTGGCTTCGGATCGGCACAGCTCTCACCATAGCGACCAATTGGGGAGTGAACCAGCGGATGGAAGACTTCTCTATCTCTCTCTCTCTCTGCCTCTCCTCTCTCTGTGTAACTCTGATTTTCAAATAAATAAATAAATAAATGAATTTTTAAAAAAAGCATTTGGTGTGAAAATGTGCCAACGTGATTACCCATCACGTAGATTTCTTTTTTGTCTCCTTAATAATTTTCCTGTTACTGAGAACACAGGTGCTTTCTATTATGTAGAATATTTCCTTAAAATGTTATCCAGGAACACAAATTAATTAAATATATTTTTAAAAATCTGATTATACAAAATATATTACACTATGTTAAATTTAAAAAAAAAAATTCTGAAATATAAATACACCAAAGCAAGGTATAAAAGTTACTCTCAGAAATATAAAGGTTTATTTTTACTCGATGAGTCTTTAAAAAATAAAATTATCCTGGTCTGCAATCAACGGATATGCATTTACATGTGTTCATATGTAACTGTAAAATTGTTCACTCAACAGACACTCTTTTGTGTAGATTTTGTGCATAATAGTCCCAGATAGACAGTGCTGGGCAATGAGAAGTCTGGATTGCAGAGGACGGCACTGCTAGAGAATATTTTGACCTAGCTTTTCGGATGTTTATGAAGGATGGTGTACCCTTGGTTAAAGGCCTCTTTTGATGAAATCAGTGTATGTTTGAAATTGTAAGACTATAAGCCAGTCAGGAACACATTACTCAGTTCTGGTGACATAGTTAAGTGTACTTGAAGCATTTCTGGAAAAAATATCCACATGTACTAAAAAGTTTAGGAAAAAAATCTGAAGCAGGTAGAAACTAAAGAAGTTCTAGCAATGAAGCTGAACTTTACCCAATGGAGAACAAGTAAGTGTACAGATCAGAAACCCCGTCTGGGAAGAGATGGCAGTCTGCTCGTTAAGTCCTGTTCTAACATCAAGCCACATGAGGCTCCCCTGAAAACAAGAGGAGTCACTGCAGCTGGAACATTTCTGTGGCTCATTTCCACACCTTCCTTAAACCTGAACACACCGGCCTGCAAGCTGGACCACACCTTCTTTACACCCGAACCTCAGGGTACGATCAGTTTATGAATCATTTTCAAAATGTCCACAGCTGCCTCAACCTGCTAATTTCATAGAAGAATAGGTTTTGGGCATGCTAAAAGATGTTAGCAGCCAACTAAGATATGAATCTCCCTCACCAGGAACATGAAGCCGTGGCTTGATTCCACGACGTCAAGATAGCATATCCATATTCTCTTTTAACTTATGTGACCTCTAATCAGGATTCTTCAAAGCAGAGTCAGTATGACTTTCAGTTTTCTTGTTGGGTACATAATTTTGGTCTAACTCATTTGTGATCTATTTTCATGCCCTTCAATTTCCTCAGCATATAAGGCTGTATGAGAAATGTATGTCATTGAAAGACTGCTCAACACTTTCTGTCATCACTTCTTTTGTACATACTTGAATCTATGTTCTTCTATAGGTATTTTGCACATTCTGTTGGCTTTCAAGCAGAAATGCTTTACTGAGTGCAGGATTCCTGTGGCGAGGGAGATTGACTGCAGAGCTTGTGTCTAACTCCCCTGGGCAGGTTAGATAACACTGAATGTTTCTGCTGTTTTAACTGCCAGTCAACCACCCCCTACTTCTCAGCACAGTCCCCAGCACTGTACCCATCCTTTCCCTGAGGAACTAACCCAGATATATATATTTTGAAAAATATACTTTGGATTCCTGTATTGATATTAAGAAAAATAAATGTACTAAATCTCTTACAATGCAATTTTCAAACTACTAATTTTTCAAAGTTAATTTATGTGCAGGGCTCTCATAATTCAAAAAAAGAAAAGATAAAACTTTATTGCAAAAGTTGTGGAGGGTAAATTATAACTTTAGAATAAAAATGGGAGTAATAACTTTTCCACATTGATTGCTATCATGAATTTCAATTCCAATATAGTATATAAATAATAGTCAGGTAATATCTCAGAGATTTCATTATTAGGTCTTGACACTAGGTAAAATTTAAAGCTATTTAGTTTTGATATTCATGGTTTTGCAGTAATGGTTGAACAATACTTCAATGCACTAGTAACTTAGAGACTCTGGTTAGAATTCTATTAACTATCACAGCATCTCAGTGTATGTTTTGATAATTTTTCTAAACGAAGAAAGAATGCAGTCACTAATCTTTATTAATTCACCTAAGATAACACATTCATGAACGGGAAAGTTGAGAATAATCCAGATTCTAACATTAATTCCAATACTTTCCTCCATAGGTGTTTTCAGGAAAAAAGTATTGAAAATAAGAATTCTGGGCAATAGAGATCATGAATTTTAAAGAAAATATTTTTGGAAGAAAGGAACACATGGAGGACAGGAAACAATAAAAAGGCTTTTTGCATCAAATAATTCACAATTGAGGAAGTGGCAGGTGTTTGGTCTGTTACAGTGCAGTTACAGTGCTGACATCCTGCATCCTGGTTCAATACCCAGCTCCAATTCCAGCTTCCTGTTAACACAGACCCTGGGAGGAAGCACTGAAGACTCACATGATCTGATCCCGGCCACCCACATAGGAAACTTGGCCCAGCCCCAGCATTAGCAGGCACTTGGAGAAGGAACCAAGGAACAGGAGCTAGTTTGTTCTCTTTCTCTCTCTCTTTCCTCATATCTCTCCCTCTCAAACAAACAACAAAAAAATCTAAATGACATCAATTTAAGTTAGAAGAAACACTAATAAAAAGAAAATAACAAAAGAAACACTAATAATTAAAAAAAATAAGATTTGTAACAAAATGGCCATTATCTGCACACCCGAAGTGGAGTACTAGTTTCTCCCTCTCTTCAATCAGATGTGGTGGAAGGAAACACCTAATTTTAATAACTAAAAATTATAAAATCCTTATAAACACATTTACCCAGAAAAGTATTATACTACACTTTATGAGTTAATATTTTGGGAAGATAATAAAGATGATCTGAATCAGTAGAAATACAGGAATATCCATAAAAGGGAGAATTAAAAACATAGCCATAAAGAAATAAATGCTATTATCTGTCAAAAATTATCTTAAAGTCTGCATGAAAAAGTTTAACAACAATGGTGGTGATCTTTTTAGCACATAGTATTCAGAAAACTAGAGAGTCTCAGCTTATGGGGATTTTCAAAGTGTTGTGGGTGTCTAAACAAATGTGAACTTTTGGAGATTCATCTGTAGTCCTATGGCATCTAGCAAACCATTCCTTGAAACAGTATTTATATATAACTATTTCAACATAAAGGAAAAAGTGACTCCTTATTTGACAAGTTTATATTCCTGAGCCTTTTTTTATTAGTACTTTTTTTTTTGAATTTTTCGTTATTGCTTCTCTACCTCCAATTGCTTACTATGTGGAAATCTGCCTGTTTGCCGATCAGTGTCTTAACAGATAATGATAATTTGTATTCATTTATGTTACTGAGTTTAAAAATAGTATTTTAAACTTAGTAGTTTCACCCATATTACACTCAATTTAAAAAAAAAAAAAAACATTGGCATGGGTATTCAGCCTACTTACGAAGACACCCTTGTGCCACATCAGAATACCTGAATCTGATCCCCTGCTCTGGCTTTTGAATCCAGCTCCCTACCAGTGTAGACCCTGAGAGGCAGCACTGATGGCAGAAGCTGTTGGACCCCCACCACCCAAACGGGAGACCCAGATTGTGTTTCCTGCTCCAAGATTTAGCTCCCAGCCCTGGTCTGGTTGATTTAGGCATTTGGGGGTACCAGTGGGTAAGGTTAACTGATCAATTTATCTGTCATCTATTCATATCAAACACACACACACACACATTTTTGTCTCTGTCTGGAGAATATGATAGTCTTAAAATGGAAATTTGATATCCTAGTATTGGTAATATTTCTTAGAAATAAAGGATTCTTTCCAGTATCCTCCAAATCAAGCAGATGACTGGATCTTTATAATAATCTAACACATTGTTATCTGAATCACAAATCCCCTTGAATTTCTCACAATATTATGTCACAAGTACACTCAAAATCAAATTTGTTGGCATGGACGTTGTGGTGTAGCAAGTTCAGTCACTGCTTAGGATACTCACATCCCATATCAGAATACCAATTACTGTTCAAGCTACTCTTCTTCTGCATGCTGAGAGGCACCAGATGATGGCTCAAGCATTTGTACTCTGGCCAGGCATGTGGGAGACCCAAATGGAGTTTGTGCCTACTGTTTTTGTCCTGGCCCAGCCCTAGTTCTTGCAGGCAATGGGGGAGTGAGCCAGTGGATGGAAGATCTCTCTCACTGTCTCTGTCTCCTTCCTTGCCTACCTCCCTTCTTTCCTCTTTCTCTCTCCTTTGTCACTCTGCTTCTTGTTTGTCACAAATAAACAAACACTTAAATGCAAATAAAAAATAATTTGCTAATGCTGTAGTTTGGGTTAAGTTTAGAGCTGAATCTTCCTCCTTAGAGCCAGGTTCTTAAAAGCCTGAATGACACTGCCCAACACTGAAGTCTACAACATCCCGCTGTTTTCCTGAAGGAAGTAAACAATGTCAGAGTGCCTCTGCTTTGTCATCCAGGTTAGACTCCAGTGCTCCCAGTCAGCAGCTGGTGTGCAGGCACCTTCATGGGGACGGCTAAGTGTGAACCTGCACAGTAGCATTCACCTCCAATCTCTGCCAACACTCTTCCAGGACCTTCAGCGGTTGCCTGAAATCACAGCACTGAATCCCGTTATATTATGTTTTTCATGTGTATACATATTAATGATGAAGTTTAATTTTCAAATTAGGCACAGTATGAGGTTAACAGCATAACAATAAACTAGAACCGTTATAACTACAGTACAGTGAATTAGGAGAAAGTGGTCTCTGTCTTAAACTATCTTACAGTGCTTTCCTCCTTCTACCTAAAGGAAGCAACTTCCATGGCGTATTGAATCAACAGCAGCCATACTCTTAGGCTTTGGTTTCCATGAAGAGAGTCATGGTAAGGCCATGGCTGTTGACCTGATAGACAAAGATGGCTATTAACTGCAGGTAGCTCCTACAGCCTGGTAGGCTGGACAAAGGGAAGACTCACATTCTGGTTACTCTGGAGTGGAGCAGTGCAGAATGGCACACAATTGAAAATGTGTGAGATGCCAGTTTCCATGTACTGTTGTCAGACCCCAGCTGACAGCTGTACCTGAGACCACAGAAAGAGAAACCATGAATGTGGGAAAACTGTGGCATGCCACTTTCAGACTGTACTCAACTAAAGTTCAGAGGAAGTCAACACAAAGCGCAATGCTGCTCTAATGTAAAGTTACAGCTTCAGGAGCATTTGCAAAAGCTAATTTGAAGATTTGTTTATTAGACAGATTATCACCATTTTTGTCTTACATTTTCAATAGGCATATATCACCTGGTTATTCAAGTTTGTTATGGAGATGCAATTCATGTAAAATAAAATCAGTCATTTCAGATAAAAAAAAGTGTCATTTCTTACACTCACTTGGTTGTGTAACCATTACTTTTATCTAAATCCTAAATATTTTTATCACTGAAAAATAAAACTTTGTGCTCACAAAGCAGTTATTTTTCATCCTCTTTTCCTTTATTTACCAATGAGCATCCAGATCTATCTACTCTAGATATTTCATAGAAGTAAAATCAAACTAGATGTGGCCTTTTATGTCTGGCTTATTTTACTTGGCATCTTGCTTTTAAGGTTCATCTTTGCTGTAACATTTATTCATACATAATCCCTTTTATAGGAGGTGTATTTTGGAGAAATGATCTTCTGGCTGTATTTCCAAAACACATCTGTTCATATTAAGATTAGGAAGCAAATCATTGGTTAAGGGTAATTTTGCATAGAAATGTTTTACTAAAAAGTGACTGTCTATGACTGCATATTAAATTACCTCATACCATAATAATACTGAACACTAGTTTACTGATAATAAAGCAAAGTTTGAAAACTTGCACTTCACACACACACACAAAAATGGAGATAGAGAGTTGGCTATTACAAAACAGTTGTTGGAAACATCACACAAGTTAAAAACCACAGGACAGAAAATTCCAAAGGGTATATCAAAATAAAAGAATTCCCCATAAATGCAGAATGGAAGATTGTTATCAGTTTCAGTTTCAGTTTAAAAAAAAAAGCGAGAAAGTTGGGTGCATCAGTGGACATAGCCTCTCCTGTGTTCTGATAAAATTCGCAGGATTTTAAGGCTTGGAGATTCCGTAAGTTAAAAAAAAAAAAAAAAAAAAAAAAACACAACACAGGCATGTGGGATCCTAGTCAATTAATTCAGACAGACAGATGTTTACATATTCCCGATTCATCAGGTTGGTTAAGATTGGTGTTGGATAAAGAAAGCACCTGAAGGAGAAAGAGGTTTGTGAGGGTTGGAGGGTAAAAGGGAGAGGTAATGCATGCAAGCTAAATTTTAAATCCAAGTTACTTATAGGGATAAGCATTGATGGTACTATTTTTAATTATTCTTTCACATTTGACATAAATTCATAAGAGTTTCCAGGAAATTTTCTAGCTAAACAGGGTCTTTGCATGTTGTGTAACCCGAATATTTGCAACAAGATGGATGGGATTGGAGATCATTATGCTCAGTGAAATAAGCAGACACAAAAAAGCAAGCATCACACTTAGTCATGTCTGTAGAAATTAATAGGTAGGTAGATAAATGATTGACAGATGTCATAAATAAAAGTCTGTGGATTCCATATTAGTACATAGATATCTATAAATGTTGTCTTCACTGAATTATACCCCATGCTTAATAATACACCCTTCTTTCCTCTTTGTATGATCTCCATCACAAATGCTACATGAAGTGATATTAATATAACTACCTCTGCTTTAAACACCAGTATGTGTCTGTACAATGTGTCATTTACATATAAAACAAATATGGCAAGCTATTAATATTGTTAAATCTCTACATGTCCCTTTAACTCTTCTTTTTTGCATTCAATACTATTTGAAAATAATATTACTTTAAAATAAAAACAAAATAAAAGTAAACATAAATTGAAGGAGCTTAACAAGTTCATCAAAAGACAAAATTAAAAGTAACTTGAATATTCCACAAAAATTCCCAAAGCCCCTCACACGTGACTCTTACAACTTAAACACCGAGGCAAAGGCAATGCCTTCAGTGCGCATTGTCTGAGCACAGTCTTGATTTGCAAACTGTGCTTGCATTTTTGCTTTGCCAGGTGCCGTCTCCTGATAAGTGTGTTCCTTTCTCTGCAGAAACGCACACAGCTGACCTTACAGTCTCCTGCGATAGCAGGGCTGCCACTGGCAGCTGCAGATTAGCACCATCTCAGATCTCCGTTGTTTTGGATTGAGGTCTGGAGGTTAGAAAAATGTAATTTGTACACCACAATGTAGTATGGAGAGAACAGGACAGCAATTAATCCTTTTCTTGCTGATGACAATGATAAAATGCCCCCTGTTGTCTCTGATATCTTTCTTAATATTACGAAAGGCAAATTTCCTTTTCCCATGTTTATTTATAGATAAGTACTTTTCATAACTTTGAAGTTTTCACACTTCAAAGTGTTTAATACTAAACTTATCAAGCATCATTTTTAAAAGCAGAAACCACATCAATGTTATTATGGTAGGGGCAGTTTGTGAAAACTGAAAAAAAAAAATTGGTTGCAATATACAACAATCTTAGTGAACCATAAACATACTATACATCCACACAAAAGGATGATAAGTATTTTTTCCCATCTACTATGTATTACAAATTTAGCAATATCAAACGATTCTAATGAAGGTCAAATCAATGTGGTAATCTCAATAGTATATTTAATTTAGACTGAGTCATTTCACCTAAATTCTTAAACTTAACATATTGATATTATGTTAACATCAGTTACGTATATTATTTTCAGATTTCCTCAGTTGTATTTGACTATTCATTAACCAAATTTTATTAATTACTGGGTGTTTTGTGTGGCCTCTGTTAAGACAGAGGGAGTGAGTACGAAAAGAATGTCATATGCCAATGTTCCCAAATCTATCAATGCAATCCAGTCAAACTCAACATTCAATGCCATATGGATTTTTAAAAACCAAGAAAAAACACCAAATAAAGAAATGCCATGGAGGATGAAGCGCTAAGGTAACACCCTCAGATAATGCCACTTTCGGAAAATATGAATATCCATAGGACGGGATATGTATGTAACTCATAACAAAATCGATGTCATACACTCATTGATTTGGTCCAAATGTCTGCTGGTTATTATTCATCAAAGTTCTAGCATCCAGCAAAGCCAATGAGCTCACTTTGAACATCAGAGTGTTGGATAGAAATGAAGCACTGCACTAGCCGCACTGGCCCAAACACGACAGGAGCTCTGCTTCTATGATTATCGCATTAGTGACTTAGCGACATCTAAGACCTGCTCTGAGAAGTTAAAGATTATTATTTGTTGGACACATCTAACTGGCTTTGGGGCAAAGGATCAATTAAACACATAAGAAAGTCCCCAAATGGAAAAAGGATTGTCTTAACTAGAACTGAAAAGTCCTTGTAGCCTCATACTCCTGATAAACCTAAATAACTCCTTTTTTTGATAAGAGTATTTGTAATTCGTAAACTGTTGCTACAGACTGAATATTACCCATGCAAAAGTGATATGTGAAAGCCTAGTCGACAATATAGTAGTATTTGGAGAGAAACATTTGGTTTTTAACTAGGTTGGATGGGTTGGGGCCCTCATGAAGAGGGTAAGTGGCTTTAGGAGAACAGGATTAGCCTCTGCCTCTGCATGTGAGCACACAGGGAGAAAGCAGCTATCTTTTTAGATACCAAGAGCAAGGAGCAGAATTAGCAGGCACCTTGATCTTGGACTTCAAGTATCCAGGACTGTGAGAAATAAATATTCATTGCTAAAGCCATCCAGTTTATGATATATTGTTACAGTAGCCTGAGATGACTAACGCATTCATCAACATTGCTCCCCGTCTTCATCGCCTAAAATAAAATTACCACAAACAGATTCAAGTGAATACTGTCAAACCTAGCTCTGGTGTCACCTTCAAGTAGGAGACTCAAGGAGCAGAGATAGGAAAAGGATTGGAAAGGTGAGCTTAATTGCCTTTGAGAGTTTCCCAAGTCAGAAAAGTTAACTTCACTAGACCTGGAGAAAGTGTTTATCTCTTTTTCTCTACAATTTTGAAGGTTACTACTTTAATCATTTCTGATATAAATTAAGGAAAATTAATAAAAACTTTCAAAGTATGAATTGGTTTTGGGAAAACTAATAACCAAATGAGATCTATATGCAGTATCAAAATTAAGTTTATTAAAATAGGATCAAACAATGGATGATGAATTAGTAATTTTAATTTCTACTTGGTAACCAGAAGCACTATGTTTGGTCTTTCAATAATTTTTCACATTTTTGTTTTATCATTAGATTATGATTTTCTGTGAGTAACCTAGATTTGATATTTAATCAATGCTATTTTCAGCCTGGGAATCTTCAAATGCTGCAAGTCATACATCCTTTTTTATAAACAGTACTTACTCTACATTATTTCTTTCCTGTTATACTTTATTATAAAGAAGACGAATAAACCAAGGCAGTAAATTAAAAACAAAACAAAACAAGAAATCTTAGTGGGATCACTGAGTTCAATAGGGACTTTTTTGACCTTGAACATTATCACAGCCAACAACGTTAAAAAGATAATTTTATAATCATACTACAATATTTTAATTGATATATACCTTATGTAAAGGAAAATACTGAGATCCAAGTACATCATTCATTCAGCTTAGAAAACCATAACTCAAGACGATATTTGTGTGATCACCCACATTTTGCATGCCTTCCTTTCTGGCTGATATCCCTCACCTTCCTTCTGACTAAAGACAGATAGGATTTCTATACTCAAAAGCTGGTTTTGCACATTCCAGTATTTGATATGAGTGAAATTACAATCTGTGTGGGTTTCTGTGTGTACCTTCCATTTCTATATTAGCATACTTTTGAGAGTTGTCAGTGCTGTCTCATGTACCGCTAGCTTTTGTCCAGTTTACTGCTGAGTATCTCACTGTATGATCAAGCATTTCTCTTGTTGATGGATATCTAATTTTCCCATGTTTCTAATATCATGACTAAAGCTTCAATATTCTTTTTGTATAAATATATTTTAATTTATTCTGAAAAATACATAAAAGAGCAATTACTAAGCCAAAGAGTTAATATGTGCTACCATAAAAAAAAAAAAAAGAAACTAACAAGTTTATCAAATGATTATATCATCTGATATTCCCAACAGTGATGTGTAGGACTCCTCTTTGCAGGGCCAGCACTGTGGCACAGTGTGGGAAGCCACTGCCTGCAGTAACAGCATTCCATGGGTGCCGATTTAAGTCTGGGAGATGAACTTCCCAAAACCTCCCTGCTAATGGGCCTGACAGTTCAAGAAGAATGGACCAGATGCTTGGGCCTCTGTATCCACATGGGAGACCTGAAAGAAGCTTCTGGCTTTGACCTGGCCCAGCCCTGGCTGTTGTGGCCATTTGGGAAGTGAATCAGCAGGTGCCTGTCCCTAACTCTGCTTTTAAATAAATAAATCATTAAAAATAGAAACAAGATTCCTCTTTGCTTTACTCCACTGCTAGCTGTTGGTACCACAATCTTTGAATTCTAGTTCTTCTAATGTTACATATTAGTATTGCAGTCCAGTCTGATTCTGTCATTTCTCTGGTGACCAACGATTTTGAACACTTTCTCAAATGATCATGTAATCTCTATATCTTTTATAAAATATTGAATTATTTTGTATACTTGTTTTATGTTTGCCTTTTTTGTTTTTTGTTTGTTTGTTTTTGACAGACAGAGTGGATAGTGAGAAACAGAGAGACAGAGAGAAAGGTCTTCTTTTTGCCGTTGGTTCACCCCTCAATGGCCGCTGCAGCCGGCGCACCGCACTGATCCGAAGCCAGGAGCCAGGCGCCTTCTCCTGGTCTCCCATGCAGGTGCAGGGCCCAAGGACCTGGGCCATCCTCCACTGTACTCCTGGGCCACAGCAGAGAGCTGGACTGGAAGAGGAGCTACCGGGACAGAATCTGGCGCCCCGACGGGGACTAGAACCTGCGGTGCCAGCGCCGCAGGTGGAGGATTAGCCTATTAAGTCACAGCACCGGCCTATGTTTGCCTTTTTATTAATGTGTTTCAGGAATTTAAAAACTCTAGAGAAAAAGTTCTTTGTCAGATCTAAATGCTTCAAGTTATTTCCAAATCAGTAAGTTGCATATTATGAGTCATGTTTTTTTTAAAACCCACATTTTAAATTTTGAATAACTTATTAATAAATTCTCTCAGCAAATAATAATATACACAGTGGCTTAACTTGGTGCCACAGCTGGAGTCCTATTAGTGCTGGTGTTGTGGTACTTTGGGTAAAGCTGCCGTCTATGATGCCAGCATCCCATACAGGTAAAGGTTCCACACCCAGCTGCTCCACTTCCAATCCAGCTCTCTATTCATGACCCGAGAAAAGCAGTGGGAGGTGGCCCAAGTGCTTAGGTCACTGTCACTCATGTGGCAAACAGGGATGAAGCTCCTGGCTTCTGGCTTCCAGTTGGCCCAACTCTGCCATTGCGGCCACCTGGGGAGTGAACCAGTAGTTGGAAGACTGATCTCTCTCCCTCCCTTTCTCTGTTTTTGAATTCCAAATATTAAAAATAAACATAAATTGAAGTCCTATATAAGCATTTATAAGATGCATATATATATGCATACTTTTACATGTGTATGTGTCTATGAGTGGCTTCAAAAGTTCACAGAAAATTGATTTAAAAGATGGTGTACATTTTCCAGGAACTTTTCAAAGATCCCTAATATACAACACTGATAGGCCAAATTCATCAGAATTATTTCTGTTATGTATTAGTCAGTTACTTTTGAGAAATAATTAATTTCATGTAGAACTGCACTGAAATCTTATTGAGAGTATTTTTAGGTTATCTTTGATAGGGAAATCCATTCATATTTTCACATATAAGTATTAATCTTTAAATATAAATGAAATGATAAGGGCAAGTTCTTTACTTTTCTGCATGTTTTCAGGATTCTCTTCCCTTATATGCCAAAGAATTTTCTAACCTATATAGAAAATTCAGCACGTAATATAAAAATGTATGCCACAGGAGTTTTAGGAAGATTTTCCCAGATCTAGAATTGAGTACATCAGAAGGTCAGGCTAATAAAGATAAATCAATAATGAACTAATGCAGAAAAAAATACAAAAGACAAGAATAAATATTACTGAAGGTACATAGTGGCAGAGTGCAATATAATTAAATAAGCTAATTTTGCTGTGCAGTTTCACAAATATATATCAATATCAGGGTAATAACAACAAACAAGAAGCACATATTTACATTTTGGGATGTAAAACATTAAAAAATATTTAATTATAAAATATATGCACATACATATAGCACAAATTATAATGAATTTATTGTTTTTAAGATTATATCCTATGAATGTCATTATATTTTGAGGGAAGACTCTATTAATACAATTGTATTATGAGGAAGATTTTATTAATACATTATACATTTTTCTTTTTAAAAACAAGAACACATTTTTTTCTGAAATTAAAAACAAAAGATGCCACTCGGTAAAATAGCAAGTGATTGGAAATACTAAGAAACATCTATTAATTGGTCTGAGCTGTGATTGAATTGGCAGCAAGATAGGAAACATGAAGAGATGATAAATACAGACTCTGCTAGCAAATAAATAATTTGGTTCAGTAGGGGAGAAAATTGAATTAACCACTGGGAGGAAAAATAAAGAAGTTTCTTCTTCATAGCTTTAAGCCTTATTGAAAAATCAATGAGAGCAGTGTGTTGAACCCAGTGATTACATCCAAGCCCAAAATGCATTAATTAAGTCCACCAAGGGACGGACAGGGAAGGGTGTGCTTTGGTGCCTCGTTGTGCTCTCTTGACTGCTTAAAAAGTGTATTAGACATTGAGGTTCAAAAAGAGTTCTTAAACAAGAAATAAGAGGAAATATTGATTAGTCCACTTGCACAAAAAAGAAAATGACTTCTTTTAATCAGTAAATTAAGGAAGTCAGGAAATGCAAGCCATAAATACAGAAAAAAGTTTCAAGTACAGAAATGCTGGAAATAATTACTTTGGAAAAATGTAAGGAAATCTTACAAATTATTAAAAGCAAATAGCGAAAAGGCAAAATATGTTACATAACCATAATTATCACAATACAGGAGATAAAAATAGTCTAGAAGTATACAGTTTAAGACATTAAACTACCTAGAATCTGAAAAATCCAAATTAAAATTTTAATCAGATACGTAATTTGAAATACATATTTACCATTACCTTGTACTGATACACATGTGAAATAATAACTTTTATGCATGTTAAACTAAGGCAACCACTTTAAAGAGCAAGTGATTCAAAAATCTCTCTCCTACATTCAATAAATCCACTTACTGATAAACACCATAGTTTATATTTAAATGCACATATTCCGCAATTACCAGTAACAAATAATGGCAGTTTGTATAATAGATTATGTAGCAGTTAAAGCAAACGATCTAAAACTATATATATACGTGTATATATATATATACACATGAATGAATCTGTCACAAAAAGCTTTAATACATGTGAAAAAACTGACTTAGAGGTAAACAGATATGGAATAACTAGAAACAACGAAACAGAATATTAGTATTTCTAGCTATTTGCTATTGTACCTATTAGAATATCCTTTTTTAGCTTCAAAAATAATGTTTATTTGCCTACTTTTAAAGGAAGATCGATAATTCAACTAGAACATATCCTTCTTTAGCCAACATTGGTGATTTGAAAAGTTTCATCCCTTCCAAAACTAAGCTGAAAATTAATTCCCAGTATAAGAGAAGTGGATGTGAGACCAAGGAAGTTTATGAGGGCTTCACCTTCAATTTATGTTGCTCTTTAAAAAGAGTTGAGCGAAGTAGGTTTACTCTCTCCATGTCAACTGCCTTGTAAGGCATAGCTTCACTCCAAAGGATGTAGCACTCAGGGTGCTCTCCTGGAAGTTGAGCCTGGGCTTTCCTGAATTCCAAAAACACCAGTGCCCTGATCTTGGGAGTCTCAGCTGACAGAATGGGGGCAAATACGTTTATTCTAATTAGGAATTAACCAAGTTGTGGTATTTTGTTATAGCAAACAAAGATACCAAAACAGACAAAGATGATCCTCTATGTGAAGATTCATTGTTGGGCTTTCTTACTCTATTATCTTATTCTGTGTTCCTTTCTCTCTATACCAGCATCAGTATTGTTTTACTACAGCTTTTTAATACATTTTGAGAAAAGTTTATTTGGTGTCTCCTGAGATTTCATATGGAATTTGGGAAAAAATTAATATTTCTAGAAAAAAGGAATTGGATTATAATGGATGTTAGGTAATATTGACTTGCTAACAATATTAAGTCAATGATCTGTTATTTTTAAATGAGAGCAATAGAGGAGCCAGAAACAAAATATTGAGTAATAATTCTCAGAAGTGATAGACATTTTCTAGATTGCATACACGGAGCCTGCACAGTTTACAACAAAAGACCCAGTGCACACAAATACTGTGAAATTAGAGAAATTTTTAAATATAGACACATATATCAGCCATAAATGTAGAGGTGAAAATAATTTTCAAATTCTAATTCTATGGCCAGTTAGTCTAGCAGTCGAATGTGAAGGTAAATTACAGACATATTAATTAAGGATGTAAATGAAAAAAAAAACTTTCACTTTTCTCAATAATTTCGGCTATGGATTCAGGCTGAAGAAAATAGATAATAACTTCACATAATCTGAAGCATAACCACCACTCTAGTTAATTTGAAAATAATTGACTTGAAACTTTTCTTTTGCAATTCATAGCCCATCTAACCTTCTGTGTATAGTAAATGAGAATACAGAAGAAATTTACCAAAGAGGGAAGAGATGCTGTGAAGTCAGTATTTGGTCTTTTTTTTTTTGACTCTTTAACAACTTTATTGTAATAAAATAGATGTAACATATACTTTGCCACTGTAACTATTTTTGACTACACATCCCAGTGGTATGAAACGTATTCACACTGTTGTGCAACCATCACTGCCATTAACCCACAGAACTCTGTTGTTCTTTTACTCATATAACATGGCTCCATTCACCAACATCCTGCAAGTTTTGAGTCAATTCAGACTCACAAAATGACATAACCACATATTCTTGTTTAAGTTTGAATGTGGGTGTGATGGTAGAGGAGGGTTCAGGAGTAAAGTGTGATCAGAAAAATCTTGCCATTTACTGCCCAACTAATTGGTTGCTCAGGTCTTGCTAGTTTTATGAACATTTCCCACTTGAGAATAAATCTAAGGAATTATCAGAGAGAGAAAGAGAGGGAGAGAGAAACATACATAACCCAAGGATCTCCTTTGAATCATTTTTTTTTTTTTACCTAAAGATTATAGCCACAGGCTATTCAATAACCTTTAGGAAAGAAAATACAATAAATAGACAGGTGAAGACTATTCCCCTCGGGGATGCTGTGAAAGTCATCTCAAGCAATCAGTTCTATGGAGACATGTGAAAAGTATCCCTTCACATATTTAATTAGAACAATGCAATCTGCTTTCAGTTCCAAAGGCAAATCTTTGAACCTCTTTCCCATTCACAAGCTGCCTGGAGGACATTGCCATAAGGGAGAGGGTCTTGTGTAAAGGGGAGATATGAGTGCTTAATTGTTAGTAAGTGATAAAATGTTACTGAAATATAGAGTACATTAATTATAGTATGAATAATGTGTGTATTTTTTTCTTTTATTTTTTCCTAGAAAATGTGGCCGGTTTATTTTCTACTACTCATTTTAAACACATCTTCAAGGAAAGATACCTACTAATGTCACTGGAACCTTCAAGGGAGATTTGTAAGCCTTAAGTTTATTCTCTGGGAACCAATTCTTTTCTTCTTCAAGTTACTCAGGTAAGTCTTATCAGGTTCACTAGTGAAGCCCTAAGTCAAAATCAGGTTTGTGTATCCCGGGCATTACAGTACACCAAACACATTCCAGGGCAATGGAAAGACAACCCAAGGGGCCTTCCTCCCGAGTCTGCCTTGCCCGGGTCTGCCCAGGAAGAAAGGCTATGAAAGCAGGCCAGTGAGTGTGCTTCGTTGTAAGGCCTTATTAATTGTGGCAGGATATGAAGGAATAAAAACAAACAACGGCAGCATTTGAAGGAACAAAATTGTTGAAACAGTCACATACTGCAAACCACCATGGGAAGCTGAGGAAGACTGGCTACAGAACAAAAATCTGACTCCAAAACAAGCCCCTCAGGTGGGTCAGAGGCAGGCCAGTCTCATCAAGTCAAGGCCATTGTCTCAACACTACGAGGCCTTTACTCACTGGGTGTTTCCTATATTCCAAGTACCAAGATTAGTATCTTTTAAATATTAAATGATGTGAGTAAAATAGGTACTTCATTGCGCCGGCGCTGCGGCTCACTAGGCTAATCCTCCGCCTTGCAGCGCTGGCACACCGGGTTCTAGTCCCGGTCAGGGCACCGATCCTGTCCCGGTTGCCCCTCTTCCAGGCCAGCTCTCTGCTGTGGCCAGGGAGTGCAGTGGAGGATGGCTCAAGTCCTTGGGCCCTGCACCCCATGGGAGACCAGGAGAAGCACCTGGCTCCTGCCATCGGAACAGCGCGGTGCGCCGGCCGCAGCGCGCTACCGCGGCGGCCATTGGAGGGTGAACCAACGGCAAAAGGAAGACCTTTCTCTCTGTCTCTCTCTCACTGTCCACTCTGCCTGTCAAAAAAAAAAAAAAAAAAAAGTAGGTACTTCATTGCTACTATGCAGATGAGGAAAAAGGTACAGGAACTGCCCAATGTCACCATAATTAGTTGGAAAATGATGGAACATGGATTTGACTGCAGATCTTTTTGCCACTAGAAGCAATTCTCTTAACTGCTGCTGTCGACTATCCTGTCATGAAAGACCAGCCTCTCCCGCTGTCCTGTCCTGTGGGACTGTCCTCGCACACTACCCCATCACATGGGACCCACCTTTCTTATAGCCCTATCCCGTGAGGCCTTCTTCCCTCTCATGTAAGACAGTCTCATACTGACCTCGCCTGTGAGGGTCCAACGCAGTCACGACACGGTCACTGTTCATCGGTTCTCAAGGAACGTTCACCCTTTCTCGGTTCTCAAAGAACTTTTACTTGGGGGGGGGGGGGGCAGAAGGAAAGCGGGGAGAGGAGAGGGGGGCTGCAGCGGCGACCGCCAGCAGCGGCCGCGCCAGCCTGCCCAGATCCCAATGTTCCTTTATGCTGATATCGTCCAATCAGATGAAAGGGCGCGTATAGCCTCAGGTCAAAAGTTCATCTGTTTCATCCAATCAGATGAAAGGGTGCATATAGCCTCAGGTCAAAAGTTCATCTGTTTCACCTGGTTCTTCCTAGTTGTTTATGCAGAGTCCGTCCTGCCTCAACTTCATCTGTTTCACCGGGTTGTTTTCCTAGGCCTTGTGGTCAACGGATTGCTGCAAACTATGTAGATGAGGTTCCCACAGGTGGCCAGCCTGTGGTTCCCCACAGCTCCCCCTTTTTTGTTATTTATGGCGCATAGTTGTGCCTGTCTTAGGTTCCCAGCGACGCGCCACTTGCTTCTTAGGTTGCTAGGGGCACTCGCCAGTGATTACCCGTCTTTGGCTACCGCTTCATCATGCTAAGCCATATCTGTTGCTGAGGGTCAGAGCGATACATAGCAAGCATAGCCGGTCGGACCACTACATATATTTATGATTTTTGTATGAAAAGTGTAAGGAAAATTGAAATTCAAGTCCTCAGGACAACAAAAGTGACTAAGCAAGACCTCAAGTAACAATGTTAATGCCATTTACAAAGGAAAAAACTGATACAAAAACATTCTTATTTACATTACACAAAGCTTAGGTGTTAGCCTTGAACATAACTTTCAAAATACCTTCAAATGTATCTAACTCAGGTCACTTTACTGATTTGCTGCAGTACAAATCATGTGCAACATCTTTTTTCCTTAAGACAAAACAATTCTTCAAACAATACTGCAAGTACATCACTAAACACCATGAACTCAGGAGTTTTGCCACACTTTTTTCCTATTCAAAAAACTTACAGTATATAGAGCTATAGCCAATACATTGCAATTAGCTACCACATATTCTCCTATTCCCCCTTTTTGTTTAAAGTTTTTAAGTACAGGTGAGTCTGTTCAATTACTGCCTGCCCTTGGGGATTGTAGGGCACACCTGTAACGTGCTTTATGCCGAATTCTTTTAAGAATGTAGCAAAACGGGCCGAAGTGTATGCCGGCCCGTTATCTGTTTTGATAATTTTGGGCGCCCCCCAAGCGGCAAAGGACTGTAACCTGTTGAGTTCCTTCTTTGTTTAGAGCCGTGGCTGACACAATTCCAGAGAACGTGTCCACCGACACTTGCAAACAGCTCTGGCGTCTTTGCATCTGCGTGACTTTAAGGCGTTCAACCTTCTGTAAGATTGCAGCTGCCTCTAGGGTCAGCGAACGAGGTGAGGCGAGCTGTGAATCGCCTTCCAAGATGTTAAACAATGGGCGCATTTCATCAGTGGTTAGTTTACAATAAGGCCGTATCCAGTTTAAGTTACCACATAATTTTTGGAAGTCATTTAAGGTCTTAAGTCCTGCGGTGGATATGACAAAATCTAAAGGAGCCACAGTAGTTGGTGGTAACCTTAGTCCTAGGTACTGGACCACGGTGCCTTTTTGAATCTTCTCTGGTGCAATTCGTAACCCCGCCGTCTGCAAGCATGAGGTTAGCATGGTAAACGCTCTTTCTAGGGTGTCTTCTCTCGCAGCTGCCAACAGGTCTGCAAATGAAGTTGCTCTAAGACATCCCTCCCCCATAAAGTTACAGGGATAGCACACACGTAAGGTTGGACTTTGCCTGTGGTGCCTTCTTGATCTTTCCAATCTAGCACTTGCGCTTCGGGATTGGACAACAGCGGTGCCTAATCCTACCAAGGTCTTATCCCCTTCCTGGAGGGGCCATGAAGGAGGCCAGTCTTGTTTGGAGATAATACTAGCATCTGCGCCTGTATCTAACAGCCCCTTGATTGCCTTTCCTTTGATAATAAGAGTCCATAGTGGGCGCTCGCCAAGAGTCATAGTGAGCTGCAAAATGCTCTCCTTGATTACCTCTAGTATCCTTTACAGGGCTTATTATTAGCAGCTGAGCAATGGGCTGCAATGGCAACAGCTGCACTATCCCCTTCGTAGATTGGAACATTACTTCAAGCTGTGAGCAATGCAACTGAATAAGCCCCGTTATAACCACTAACCCCTTTAATGAATTTGTAGGCCTTCCTATAGTAAGGCCTAAACCGTGGATATCATCCATGGGCTCTCAAGGTTCCACATCTATTGCCTGGATTCCTATTTGAGGTGTTAATACTAAGTAGTTGGTGGCTCGCAGCTCTGTGCAGTAAATGCTTGCCAGTCCTTTTCAGACAGTATTTGGTCTTGTATGAAACATTCTAAATATACTCTTTCTTTCCAAACACAAACAAGTAATGTACACCACTGGGCCCTGGCTATAACATAGGACACAATTTAAAGATTGCAGAATTAATTTCCTTATGAAGCTGAGTGAGAGAAATATGTTTTTCCAACCATATAGGGATATATAGGAGAGTTCATGAATAACCCTCTATGGAAAAATCTAAACACACATGTAGGAACAGACATATATCCACTGGAGGAATAGGCACAATGGATCATCTTGGGATGTGTTATAGAAAACATAGATTTATGCTTATAAGGCTACACAAAAGTAAAAATGATGCCTTAGTATCTAAGGGAAGAAATATAAATTGTTTCTTTACTATTTAATAGCTATTAAAGAAAACTGGACACTTCTATGGTTTTTCCTTTGTATCAAGTGATATAACATGAATTTCCATCGTGATAAAGTTTGGATAGACATGACAAATCCTTAATTGACTTAAAGTCATATTAGCAGACATAAGGGGTCAGGCCCTTGAATTGACACCAAATAAACAAATTCAAGTGGGAGCTGCTTGGAGGAAATCACTTATTTATTCATGACAAGTAAAGTCAACAGTGGAATGACACAGTTCCTGGAAAGTCTGCTTTTCTGAGAAGCAGTTTGGAAATAGTAGAGGTAGAAAAGAGGGAGAGTGCCGCACCTACTCGTACTGTGTAAGCAACACGCATCTTCAAGCCTCTTTACACATTTTATGTTCCAACAGTGGTGAACTGTCATGCACTAGGCAGATAATTTAGTATTATAATCAGGAAAGTTCAGTATGGGTTGTAAAGATCTGACTCAAACTGACTTGTTCTGGCTTACACCTTTCCTTTTTTGTGGTGTCCTGGCCCCTTCTGCGTGCAGTATGACAGGATAATATTCCTGCAACATCATCTGAAAAACAAGCTCAAGGGAACACCTACTTACATACTATTTCAGATATTCTTTTTTTTTTTTTTTTTGACAGGCAGAGTGGACAGTGAGAGAGAGACAGAGAGAAAGGTCTTCCTTTGCTGTTGGTTCACCCTCCAATGGCCGCCGCGGTTGGCGTGCTGCGGCTGGCGCACCGCGCTGATCCGATGGCAGGAGCCAGGTACCTCCTCCTGGTCTCCCATGGGGTGCAGGGCCCAAGCACTTGGGCCATCCTCCACTGCCTTCCCGGGCCACAGCAGAGAGCTGGCCTGGAAGGGGGGCAACCGGGACAGAATCCGGTGCCCTGACCGGGACTAGAACCCAGTGTGCCGGCGCCGCAAGGCGGAGGATTAGCCTAGTGAGCCGCGGCGCCGGCCTATTTCAGATATTCTGCCGTAGTCCCAGACACCCCTCCTTGCCCCCATGAAATTGCTTATAAAAACAGAATTACAGCTAATAAAACAGTAAAGGAGAATAAAACATGATAAAAGGGTTCAATTCAAATAAATCAGAAACAAAAGAGGAAATAATAACCAAGAAGAATTATTAGAAAAAAATAGCAAGATTGAGGCTGTCTGGTGGGACTAGGGGTCTGTGGGCCCCTCAGACCCAGAATGTCCTGCACAAGCAGGCTGCAGCTGTGGCTGCAGAGCTTTTTCCATGCCTGCTGGCCTCTCCCCTTCTATAGCCTCCTGTTCAGTATGTGTAACCTTATGGCGTTAACCACAGCTTTAAGTAAGTTGCAATCTTCCACACAGAACTAACAGAGAAAGGAGCTGAGCCCAAAAGGGAAATCAGGTTGTCCCCGCAGACTCCCGCTATCTCCATGAGCCCCAAGCGTATCAACATAGAGTAAGTGGAACCCATGTCCAGTGGACACCCTGACAGAAGGACTACTGAAAAGACAGAAATGCTTTAGAACCCCTGGTCACTCCCTGAAAGCCAGTGTCCCATTCGTGCACTGGTTCTGGTCTCCTCTCATACTAGACGCTTCACTGTTGCTTTGCAAGCCAAAATAACGTCTGTGCTTGTTTTTTGCAAATTGTTTCCTAGCTTTTTGTGTACTTAGCTGAGGAAAAGAACCCACAAAACTCACTCTAGCAACCATCCTCCTCTCTGCAACCAGTAACAACGATGGTAACTTATTAAAAACTATAATTAGTAACAACATTTAACGCAAATAATATGAAATCTCTATTTAGAAGAGGGCATTATTTTTAAAAAAGTAAGGTAACTATATGGGGACCACAGTAAAATTCCTTAAATATAAAACTTTTAAAATATAAAGTAGGCCAAAAGTAAAAGATATAACAAAATATTCCATGGTAACAAAGGTATAAAAAAGGTAGATTGGTAATATTTATTTCAGAATGAGAGATTTATAAGCAAAAAATATTATCAAGTTGCAAAGTTATTTCATAACTGAAAAGATTAATTCATGAAGAGAATAAAGCAATCCTTAATGTTTATATAACTATTCTTTAAACATTTTATTGAAATACAATATACATAGCAATGAAGGCACATGTGATAGGTGAGGTTTTGTTTATGATCCTCTCAACAACCCAATTTGAGAGCTTAGCTAGTAGCATCACTAGTAGCATCAGTAGTACCACAGAGTCCTCACTACCCCCTCCCACCATTTCTTTAACATGAGAAGTAAGAGTATACTGTCACTTACAAGTATGATTCAGTGAAACACTTTTAAAACTATGTATCAAATGATGTAATATCTATACAGTTTTAACACTTTATTAACTACCACAAATAACAGAAAATGTAGTATTTTTCTGTTGGGGTCTGGCTTATGTCACTTTCATAATGTTCTCTAGTTGCATCTATTTTGTTGCAAATAGTGGGGTTTCTTTTTGTGGTTGAGTAATATTCAGTTGTGTGTATGTGTGTATGTATATACAATATTTTATTTTATATAAAATAATTATATAAATAATAAATAATGATATAAATATTTTCTATTATTATACATATACATACACATTTTCTTTATCCAGTCATCAGTTGATGTATATCTAGGTTGATTCACCATACCAGCTATTGTGAATTAAGCTGCTATAAAACTTGCAAGCATAGGTAACTCATATGCTGCTACAACTATTGATAGGTGTTCAAAGTAAAATAAGCAAGTGCTGAAAAAATTTAAGAGAAGGAAATCACAAGTCACAGACTAGGAAAAATATTTGCAAAACAATTATAAAAATGTAGGTATGGAAAATAATTTAAAAATGTAAATTTAACAACAGAAGAATGAACAACTCAATAAAAAAGTGTTCAAATAATCTGATGATACCTCATCAAAGATGATATGTCAAATAAGCAAATAGCAAAAGGCTCAATATCTAAGTCATTAGAAAATTTAATATTAGAACAATAAGATGTCAGTATTTAACTAGTAAAATGGGAAAAGTCCAAAACACTGACAACACCAGACACTGGTGAGGACCTAAAACTCATTTGTTGCTAGTAGTGATGTGAAGGAAATATGTCATATAGTCTTATACAATCTAGTAATTATAATCCAAAATGAATTGCAAATACATACATACAAAAATACGTGTTTAAATGGCAACCTTATTCAAATAGCCAAAAACTGTAAGCAACCAACCTTTTCTTAATTAGAATATGAAAAGAATTGTCCATCCTAAAATGACGTACAATTTGGCAATAAAAAGAAATGAGCTATCAGATCATGAAAATACATGGGGGAACCTGACGTGCTTCTTACGAAGTGAAGACAGTCTGAAAAGGCTGTTCACTATATGATTCTAAATACAGAACACCCTGCAGAGTAAAACTGTAGAGACAATGAAAGATCAGCGGTTTCCAAGGACTGGTGAGAATCGAGTGGCTGGGGCGGGAGGAGGAGGAGAGGTATATGAAAGAAGCCTGGGGATATTTTAAGACAGTGAAACTCTTGTGTGGGATACAGCAATGAAGAAGAAATCATGTTATCCATTTGACAAAGCTTACATTGCATTGACATTGCATTACTGGTTAATGCAAGAATGAAACTAGTGAGAACTTTGGTTAACATTGGTTTCTTAGTTGTAAACATTTTACAGGAATATAATACATCAATAGCAGAGGAACCTGGGGGGGGGGGGGTTGAAAAGGGAAAATCCAGAAGCACACTGTGCTTTCTGCTCCATTATTCTGTAGACTGAAACTGATATGAAGTAGTTTATTCATTTAAAAAGAATAACACTACAAAGAAAGAAAGAAACCTCAAATATAATTGGATATTTCTATTCTCTCAATATTTGATGGAACCAGTAAATCGAAAACCAAAGAGGATATAAAAGATCTAACCAAGTTCAATATAATTTAGATATATACAACAAGTCGCTCAAGAACAAAATACAATTATTTTCTTTTTTAAAGATCGATTTGAAACACAGGAAGACAGAGTGACAGGAAGGGACAGATAAAGAGAGAGAGATGTTCCACCTGCTGGTCCATTCATCAAATGCCTGTAACAGCCAGAGCTGGGCCAGACCAAAGCCAGGATCCTGGAACTCTGTCCAGGTCTCCCTAATGGGTGGAAATGACACAAATAGTAGGGCCATCACTTGCTGCCTTTCCAGATGCATCATCAGGAACTTGTATAGAACGCATAGAATAGCTAGGACTCAAATCAGAATTCCCATAAGGGATTCAGGAGTCCCAACTGGAGGCTTAATCTGCTGCACCAAAACACCTACCCTAAATGAAATTATTTCAAGAATACATAGGATATTTATTGTGATAGTACCTAGTCCAGCCACTTAGCCAAATAACAGTCAATCCATGTTAATAAGTCTATCACTTAACAAACATGACTTTTGTGCCTAAATTTTTAGCAGTTTTAAAATATACAATGCATTATCATTTAGGATATCCACTCTTCCACTAGATATAGATTACTTAGTCCTTCAAGCTGATAAATCATAAAATTATGTTATCAATTTGAAAAATGTCAAAAGTAAAAAATAATACAAGTTATATAAATTATGATCTCTGATTGCAATGATATTAAACTGGAAATCAAACACTAATTAGAATGGAGAAAGTCTATAAACATTTGGAACTAGATGACAGGTTTCTAATAATTGATGCATTATAGAAGAAACCAAAAAAGAACACCAAAAGATACTGCTCATAATGAAATAAAAGCATAATATATCAAGATTTTAGGATGATATTAAGAGAATATGGGGCCGGCACCATGACTCAATAGGCTAATCCTCCACCTGCAGCGCCGGGACCCCTGGTTCTAGTCCCAGTTGGGGTACTGGTTCTGTCACAGTTGCTCCTCTTCCAGTCCAGCTCTCTGCTGTGGCCCAGGATGGCAGTGGAGGATGGCCCAGGTGCTTGGGCCCTGCACCTGCATGGGAGACCAGGAGAAGCACCTGGCTCCTGGCTTCAGATCAGCATGGTGCACCGGCCGCAGTGCGCCGGCCACAGCGGCCATTGAGGGGTGAACCAACGGAAAAGGAAGACTTTTCTCTCTGTCTCTCTCTCACTGTCCACTCTGCCTGTTCAAGAGAGAGAGAGAGAGAGAGAGAGAGAGAGAGAGAACATGGACTGAAAGTGCTCTCCAGAAGTTAGAACAGTATGGTGTACAGCTGTTTCTCTCAAGAGTAACTACAAGCTGCCCATGCAGAAGATGCTCCATACAGTTCTTTGCAGAATCCTGAAAAGCCTGCAGATGCAAAAGAGCCCCCGAGCACCACATAAGATGACCCATCAGAGTCCAGACGAAGAACCCACTGAAGAATCTGAGATTCCTGTTGAAGCTGAACCCATAAGTAAAGACCACACAGCAGAACACCATTCTTCCCAGGCCAGAATCACAAGCTCCAGGTGGAGAAGGCAGAAGCAGGTGGCAGGCAAGCAGCCCGTGGTGGTGAAGAAGACAAAGAAGCCGAGCCTGCGGCAGGGAAAAGGCTGCCGCTGACAGGAATCTGGCTGAGAAGAAACCTGACCCAGAAGAAGCCTGCTGCTGAACTCTCAAATTTGTTTAGTCCAGAAAGGTCAAATCCTTTTGGACAACTTGTTTTGAATAAAGGCCCTATCAGAGAAATGAGAAAAAAAATCTATATTAGGTAAGGAGAAATGCCTCACTTCAATTATCATGACTTCCACAAAAAGTTTAAAAAGGAAGCAAAATTATAGCCACAGTGAGGCTGTCCAGAGGGACTGGGAGTCTGCGGGCCCCTCAGACATGGGCAGAAGTCCCTCACAAGTAAGCTGTCAGCTCTGGCTGGGAAGCCTGTCTCCAGACCAACTGGCATCTCCCCCACTGACAGCTTCTTGTGCTCCATGTGTGACCTTGTGGCTTTAAGTCTCACCGTCAGGGTGGGTGCAATCTTTCACTCAGAGCTGTCAGGGAAAGCGGCTGAGCCGCTGAGAGAGTCAGACTGGTTCCAGGAGATCCAGGATGCCTTGTGTGACCTTACGGCTTTAAATCACACCTCCAGGGTGGCTCCTTTCTTTCACCCAGAGCTAGCAGAAGAGGGGGTGCTGAGCTCCTAAGGAGAAGGTCTCCAGGAGACTCCCACTTTTTCCATGAGCCACAGGCCAATCAACATGCAGTGTGTGAGACCCCAGTCCAATGGGCACCCCCACAGAATGACCCCACGAAACAAACCAGTAATGCCTTAAAAACCCAGGACACTTTCTAAAAGCCAGTGTCCATTCAGGCACTCTGCCTTGTCTCCTCTCGCTTTTTCTGTCATCAAATAAGTTTCTTTCTTTCTTTCTTTCTTTCTTTCTTTCTTTCCTTTTTTTTTTTTTTTTTTTTTTTTGACAGGCAGAGTTAGACAGTGAGAGAGAGACAGAGAGATAGATCTTCCTTTTTCTGTTGGTTCACCCCCCAAGTGGCCACTACAGCCAGCGCAGTATGCCAATCCGAAGCCAGAAGCCAGGAGCTTCCTCCTGGTCTCCCATGTGGGTGCAGGGCCCAAGGACCTGGGCCATCCTCAACTGCCTTCCCAGGCCACAGCAGAGAGCTGGGCAGGAGGAGGAGCAACCGGGACAGAATCCGGCGCCCCAACCGGGACTAGAACTCAGGGTGCTGGCGCCATAGGTGGAGGATTAGCCTAGCGAGCTGCGGTGCCGGCCAAAAGTTTCTTTTCTAATAAAAGTTTCTGCTTCTTTGCAAATAGATTCAAGGCATTTTATTTACATACTAATTTGAGGAAAAGAATCCATGAAACTCACTCCAGCAACCATACCCTCCTCTGAGACCAGTAACACATAGCAGAAGGCAGAAAAAAAAATCTGAATTAAAAAAAAACAGAAATAGAAAAAAATAATTGAAGACAAAAAGTACTTTTAATCAAAATTGTTACCATACATAATCAGAAAAATAAAGAAACACAAATCTCCAATATGAGGAATAAAATAAATGACATAGCTACAGATACCTGTTTCTTTTGCAGTACAGAAATTTCCCAATTTGATATAATCCCAGTTGCTAATTTTGGCTTTGGTTGTCCGTGCCTCTGGGTTCTTTTCCAAGAAGTCTTTGCCTGTGCCAATATCTTGCAGGGTTTATCCGATGTTTTATAATAATGTGATGGTGTCAGGTCGTAGATTTGTTATGAAAGGTATTTATTCACCATCATTCACAAATGAGATCTTTGAAGGATATAATATTCTAGGATGACAGTTGTTTTTCTCTTAGGACTTGGGCTATATCTTGCCATTCTCTCCTAGCCTGCAGCATTTCTGATGAGATGATTGCTGTGAGTCTAATTGGAGATCCTCTTAGAGTAATCTGGTGTTTCTCTCTTACACATTTTAGAATCCTTTATTTATGTTTCACTGTGGTGAGTTTTATTACAATGTGTCATGGCGAGGATCTTCTCTGGTCATGTCTATTGGGAGCTCTGTGTGCTTCCTGTACTTGGACGTCCCTTTCTTCCTCCAAACCCAGGAATTTTCTGTTAGTATTTCACTAAAAAGGCCTTCTAATCCTTTATCTTTCTCCAAGTCTTCAGGTACTCCTAGAACCCAAATGTTGGTTTTTTATTGTTGTTGTTGTTGTTTTTAGTATCTGTAGATTCCCAACAGTGTTTTTTAGATTTCTAATTTCCTCTTCTTGTCTTTTGATTGACTGTATACTTCCCTGTGCTCTGTCTTCTAAGTCTGATATTCTCTCTTCAGCCTCACATACTCTGTTTGTAAGGCTCTCCAATGCATTTTTATATGTTCTACTGAATTCTTCATTTCATTTTGATTCCTCCTTCAGATTTCAATTTCATGGGAGAGATTTTCTTTCATGTATTGAATGCACTTCAGTAGTTCATGCATTTGCTTTGATTACTTCTAGGTAATTTTATGATCAATTTTTGAGTTCCATTTCTTGCATTTTTTTCTATCTCATCGTCTTCATAATCTAGTATTGAAGTGTTGTGTTGTTTTGGGAGGGTCACGTTGGCTTCCTTATTGTTGTTTCTTGGATTGTCGCGTTCCTTGGTTGGCATTTGTGGAGATACCCCTTGGTTTCTTCTTTTTTTCTGCCGTGGTGGCTTTTATTGCTGAACTATGACTCTGTAGATAAGTAGGCTGCTTTCAGTGAATCTCATGAATCTCTAAAGGCTTGTAGTTGGTGTGGCCAGAGAGCTCTGTTCAGTTCTCTAGGAACAGGGGGTACCTAAGGTGACACACCCAGGTTTGTGTGGTCAATCTTCTCTCTCTCTCTCTCTCTCTTTTTTTTTTAATCAGAATGGGCATATATTAGGCTCAGCTGAGCTCTTCTCCTTGATGGAGACCAGTGCCTGAGCACTAGCCCCAGTGGGTATAATATTTGTCTGCTCTGTCCCAAGGACCACACAAAGGACCTGTGTAGTCCTCAGTGTAGGTTCAGACTCCCCAGCAATGTCTCTCACCAGGAAACCAAGAGCCCCCGAGCTTGTGGCATCTTCCACTGAGGACTACTCAAAGTCCCAGCCACATTGTGAGTTCTCTCACACATCTTCAGTTTTTTTCACAGTCCCGTTTCAGTAGCTTCACACAGTCACAAGCTCCTAGCTGCCTGTTATTTCTCCCCACCAGAGTCAGGGGTCTCTGTCCAGCTGATTGCCAAGTACAGACATGAGCTGGCACAGCTGTTATGGATGTCCAACATGGTGCCCACTCATCTGCTTGTCACAGTACACCTTTGTAAAGTGATCAGGGAGGGAGAAACATGCCCATCCCATCTGGTTTTTTTTTCTCCGCTAGTTTGGCTGGTGCACTTTCCCCCATGAGGCTCCAAGCCTCCTTGTTCCCTCTAGGCTCTTCCTGTTGCTTTTTCGCCAGTGGCTCAGGCTACTGCAGTCTCTTCTCACCTCACTTTCCAGCACTGGTGCATAGATTCTCAGCTTCTGGAGTCCTGAGCAGAGCGTGCCCATGCCCTACACGTAGCTCCACCAAGTTTCTCTAATTTCGGTAGTTTCCTCTGCCATTTTTTCCCTAACTCTTCCCTGAGAGTACACTATCTCCACATTTTTAACACAGCAACACAGCAGCTCCAGATGGCCTCTTGATCCTGTTGTCGCCTTGTGCCACATAGCAAAAGCTAGCGGGCTGGCTCTTTGAATCCAAGCACGAGGAGATCCAAAGGTGCACTCACACTGGGCCACACACACACACACACACTCACACAGACGGTGGGGTATTACAGCTCAGGGACAGCTCTGCAGGTCAGATTGTGCCGCTACCTGCTCCATGCAGAGCAGCGGGCTGCCTCTTCAGCTCCGGATGTGTGGAGATCCAGAGGTTCACACATACTGGGCCCTTTACTCGGCTGCAAGGCCAAAAGTATTACAGCAACTTTTATTAGACAGGAACAAGACCGGAATGGGGCAGCTCACGTGGCTAAGGTCACTCACAAACAGTGGCTAAGGCCACTCAGGAACAGGTGCAGCTCCGAGAGCTGTGGCTGGAGCAGGTCAGGAACGGGTCAGGTTCGCTTCAGTGACAGCTCAGTGACAGCTCAATTCAGCTCTGTTCTTTCTTCTGCTCCCAGTGGTTTACATGCACCAGGCCATGATCCTCGAAAGGACGGAGAGCAGCGCCAGGGCTCCCCATTTATCCTCATTTTTTGGCAGTCCTCCAATTTGCCATCATACAATGTATACAATTTTTATTGGTTCTTACTTATGTTTGAACGGTCCAGTCAATACTGTTCCCGCCTTAATTATGTTTGAATGGTCCAGTCATCATGGATAGGAGGGTATTGCCCATAGTGCACTGTTATCTGACTGACCAGGAATGTCTGCTTGGTGTGATTAGGAGCATCTCCCTTACAGCCATTAGGCATTGCCTCAGCTCCTGACTTATAACTCCACTTTACTTTTATTTTTGTGGCTAGTAGTAACTTCTTAACTCAATGTTTTACTGTGTTTCCACAGTTCATCACCTTTTCAGGTAAGTGGTGATCCGTGACTCTGAGATTCCTGTGGGATTCTCCACAGTACCAAATTTTCTTTATCCATTTATCTAATGGACAACTTGGTCGATCCAAATATTGGCTATTGTAAACACTGGTTCTACAAACATGGTAGCACAGGTATCTCTTTGATACATTGTGTTCAAGTCTTTGGGATATATACCCAATAGTAGCATTGCTGGATCATATTGTAAGTCTAACTCTAGTTTTTTGAGAAACCTTTAAGCTGTTTTCCACAGTAGCCGCAATCATTTCCGTTCTTACCTATCATGTAAAAATGTTTTCCTTTCTCCATATCCTTTCCAGCACTTGTTTCTCTCTGTGTTTTGGATTTTAACCATTCCAACTGGAGTGAGGTGATATGTCATTGTGGTTTTGGTTTGCATTTCCCTGATGGCTAGTGATATTGAGTATTTTTTCATGTATTTGTGGGCCATTTGTATTTCTTCCTCCAAGAACTGTCTATTGAGGTCCTTTTCTTCACAGGATTGTTTGTAGTTCTACATGCAGGGAGTTTGTCAAAAAACAAAACAAACCCCCAAAATATGGGCAACTGTGTTACATTCCTGCTCACTGTGGCAGTTGGATAGTAAGAGGTTAACCAAAACCTTGAAAGAACCTGTTGAATCTTCGAAGAATGCCAACAAATTACCGCAATTCTATAAGCTAGCACATGTGTGCAGGATTGTGTGAATTCCTAAGAAAATAGAAAAAGAAACTTTAGGGACCCAACCTGCCATATCTGCCTAATAATCCTCTCTCTCTCTCTCTCTCTCTCTCTCTCTCTCTCTCTCTCTCTCTCTCTTTTGGACAGGCAGAGTGGACAGTGAGAGAGAGAGAGACAGAGAGAAAGGTCTTCCTTTTCTGTTGGTTCACCCCCCAAATGGCCACTGCGCCAGCGCACCACACTGATCGTAAGCCAGGAGCCAGGTTCTTCTCCTGGTCTCCCATGGGGTGCAGGGCCCAAGCACTTGGGCCATCCTCCACTGCCCTCCTGGGCCACAGCAGAGAGCTGGCCTGGAAGAGGGGCAGCCGGGACAGAATCCAGCGCCCCGACTGGGACTAGAACCCTGTGTGCCAGCACCACAAGGTGGAGGATTAGCCTAGTGAGCCATAGCTCTGGCCCTAATAATCCTTTTATGAATAGAGCAATAATTGAATGTATTCTGGTGTCCCAAGTGGGGATTTCACCTACTGTGCCACAAAGTCTGCCCCACGAATAAATTTTTTATTAGGTATTTGTCTCCTTTTACTCATGTTCTATTTTTATCTAATAGCTATGAACTGATAGTTTCACTCATTTGATCAGTGAAAATGAATCTTTCCTCCATATGTAAAATGATGAAACCTTATTTCTGTTACCGCAAAATTTCATTCAGAACTGTGGATTTATAATTTTAGAGTGGGACAGTAAGTATGGCAACTTTTTCAGATTTAATTGCTACACTGAAGAAGTGAATATAGATTCACTGTGACTGACAATAGCTGATGAAATATTAATGTTCTGTTGTTACTTCTTCTTATATGAGAGAATTTTTTAACCTGCAGGAGGGAAAAATGAAAGGAAACACTCCAATGCAGCACAACAGATGACATGTCTGTTTTGAAGTTCAGTTGGCACTGCAACAAAATGATTTTAAAAAATGGTACATGAGTCCCTTGCTCCATCTAAACTTCACTTAAAGGTGCTTTGTAGCCTCTAGGCACACGGCTTGCGTCAGGATTTTCAGTGCCCCTTACTGTGATAAAAAGGGGGAAAATTAAAGAAAAAAAAGTTCATACATTTTAACTTCACATGATTAGGCAGAGAACCCTCAAAGATTTGGACAATGAATAACTTGCTTCCAGCCATAGACAGTAGCAAGAATGAAGATATTAATTTGCACTAGAAATAGAGGTAAGAATTAACAGTCACCTCTTGGGTATTGGCACAATATGTACATGGTGAACTTTAGCAGAAATTGCCCTTTCTAAGGAAGTGCTCTTAGTGACACTTCCTCAGAAGGTTATATTGACGGTAATTTTCTCTTCCCACTAAGTGAGCTCTCTGGGAGCACACACTGCTGGGAAAATCTATGCATAGATCATGGCAAATAGTTATCTGCCTTTTCTACCTATTCCCATTTAAGTCCTGCTTCCCCTGGCAAAGCTGTTTAATTATACAGTCCAGAGACACAGCTCTCAAGCTTGTTGAGGAAAGAGCGGGCCACTCAGACATGCCTCTCATCACCTTTACCTGCCAACATCAGTACAGAACGACAAGTTCTGTGCTAAGGTTTGACATATGGCTGGTTGACCTTGATGGAATAGAGTATTTTCTGATTTCTGTTCTACAAATAAGCCTACATATAGTGATGAGACTATGTGCATTAAAGGAATATTCTCTCTCTCTCTCTCTCTCTCTGTGTGTGTATATATATATATATATATATATATATATATATATATATAGGATTCAAAATACTCCAGTAAGAGACTATTGGAACTCCTAGAAGAGTTTGGTAAAGCAACAAGATATAAAATCAACACATAAAAATCAACAGCCTTTGTATACACAGACAATATCATAGTTGAGAAAGCACTTCTAAGATCAAACCCATTCACAATAGCTACAAAAAATCAAAAACCTTGGAATAAATTTAACCAAGGTTGTCAAAGATCTCTACAATAGGAATTATAAAACATTAAAGAAAGAAATAGAACAAGACACAAAAAATGGAAAAATCTTACATGTTCATGGATTGGAAGAATCTGTATCATCAAAATGTACATACTACCAAAAGCAATTTATAGATTCAATGTAATACTAATCAAAATACTAAGGACATTCTTCTCAATTATAGAAAAAATGATGCTGAAATTCATATGGCAACACAAGAGATCATAATAGCTAAAGCAGTCTTACACAACAACAACAAAGCCAGGGGCATCACAATATCAGATTTCAAGACATACTACAGGCAAGCTTTAATCAAAACAGCCAGGTACTGGTACAAAAACAAATGGACAGAGCAATGGAACAGAAGAGAAATGCCAGAAATCAATCCATACATCTACCACCAACTTATCTGTGACAAAGGAGCTAAAATCAATCCCTGGAGCAACGACAATCTCTTCAACAAATGGTGCTGGGAAAACTGGATCTCCACATGTGGAAGTAGGCACACCTTACAAAAACAACCCAAAATGGATTAAAGACCTAAATCTATGACCTGGTACTATCAAATTATTAGAGAACACTGGGGAAACTCTGCAAGACATTGGCATAGGCAGAGTTCTTGGAAAAGACCCCAGAGGGAAAGGCAATCAAAGCCAAAATTGACAAATGGGAATATATCATATTGAGAATCTTCTACACTGCAATAGAAACATTCAGTAAAGTGAGGAGGCAACTGACATTATGGGAGAAATTATTTGCAAAGTATGAAACTAATAAAGGATTAATAGTAAAGACATCATCAGTTTGTACCCACACAGAAACACAAAGTATAAAAATATTGTTTCAGTACTAGTTATAGCATCACTTCACATTAGACAACACATTAAGGACAGATCCCACATGGGGTGCAAGTACACAGTGACTCCTGTTGCTGACTTAACAATTTGACACTCCTGTTCATGGCGTCAGTAATCTCCCTAGGCTCTAGTCATGAGTTGCCAGGGCTATGGAAGCCTTTAGAGTTTGCTGACTTTGATCTTATTCCGATAGGGTCATAGTCAAAGTGGAAGTTCTCTCCTCCCTTCAGAGAAAGGTACCTCCTTCTTTGATGGCCCCGTTCTTTCCACTGGGATCTCACTCACAGAGATCTTTCATTTAGGTCTTTTTTTTTCCCATGATATCTTGGCTTTCTATGCCTACAATAGTCTCATGGGCTCTTCAGCCAGATCCGAATGCCTTAAGGGCCAATTCTGAGGCCAGAGTGTTGTTTAGGACATCTGCCATTCTATGAGTCTGCTGTGTATCCCGCTTCCCATGTTGGATCCTTCTCTCCCTTTTTGATTCTATCGGTTAGTATTAGCAGACACTTGTCTTGTTTGTGTGATCCCTTTGACTCTTAGACCTATCAGAGCCATCAATTGTGAACTGAAATTGATCACTTGGGCTAGTGAGATGGCATTGGTACATGCCACCTTGATGGGATTGTGTTGGAATCCCCTGGCACATTTCTAACTCCACCATTTGGGGCAAGTCCGATTGAGCATGTCCCAAATTGTACATCTCCTCCCTCTCTTTTTCCACTCTTAAATTTAACAGGGATCACTTTTCAGTTAAAATTTAAACACCTAAGAATAATTGTGTGTTAATTACAGAGTTCAACCACTAGTACTAGAACAACAACAAATACTAAAAAGGATAAAGTATTACATTGTACATCTAAAGTCAGGACAAGAGCTGATCAGGTCATTGTTTCTTATAGTGTCCATTTCACTTAACAGGTTTCCCCTTTGGTGCTCAGTTGTCACCGATCAGGGAAAACAAATGATATTTGTCACTTTGGGACTGGCTTAATTCACTCAGCATGATGTTTTCCAGATTGCTCCATCTTGTTGCAAGTGACTGGGTTTCGTTGTTTCTTACTGCTGTATGATGTCTTTACTAATTATATACTAATTATATACTGAATTGATCTTCTGTATGTAAAGAGAATTGGAAATGAAAAAAAAAAACAACCTGGTGTTAAATTGGAAATGGCATAGAAAATTAATTAATTTTAAAAAAATATTATGTAGGATCTCTGTCTTTAATGTGCTGTACATTGTTATTTAATGCTATAATTAGTACTCCAATGGTAGTTTTTTCACTTTATGTTGCTATATGGGGCAAACTGTTGAAATCTTTACCTAATATATACTAAACTGATCTTCTGTATATAAAGAGAATTGAAAATGAATCTTTATGTGAATGGAAGGGGAGAGGGAGCGGGAAAGGGGAGGGTTGCGGGTGGGAGGGAAGTTATGGGAGGGGGGAATCCATTGTAACCCATAAGCTGTACTTTGGAAATTTATATTCATTAAATAAAAGTTTAATAAATGAAAAAAATAAAGGATTAATAACCAGAATCTATAAAGAACTCAGGAAACTCAACAAAACAAAACAAACAACCTAGTTAAGAAATGGGCAAAGGACTAAAAAGGCATTTAAAAAAAAGAGAAAATGGCCAACAGATACATGAAAAAATGCTCAGGATCACTAGCCATCAAGAAAATGCAAATCAAAACCACAATAAGGTTTCATCTCAATCCAGTTAGAATTGCTTTCATACTGAAATCAACAAACAACAAATACTGGCAAGGATGTAGGGGAAAATCTTAATCCACTGTTGGTGGGAATGCAAACTGGTCCAGCCACTGTGGAAGACAGTATGGAGATACATCATAAATCTGAACATAGACCTACCATGACGCAGCCATCCCACTCCTGGGAATTTACACAAAGGAAATGAAATTAGCATACTGTACATATATGCACCCCTATGGTTACTGCAGCTCGGTTCACAATTGCTAAGATATGGAATCAATCCCAACGTCGGTCAACTAATGACTGGATAAAGAAATTATGGGATATATAAACCATAGACTACTACCCCACAATAAAAATAAATAAATTCCTGTCATTTGCAATAAAATGGATGAAATTAGAAAACATCATATTTAGTGAAATAAGCCTATTCCAAAAGGACAAATATCGTATGTTCTCCCAGATCCATGATAATTAATAGAGCACCCAAGTGATAATATATAGAAGTGACATTGACACTCTGAGATACAACGACTTTGAACAGCTCTTGTCTCAATTGTTGTGGAATAGTTTTTTTTTTTTTAAATACTATTTGTTGAACACTTTACTTAGTATGGATTCAACCATATAGGCATAAAATTAATTGAAAATAGGTCTTAATAAGACCTATTTTATATTTATAAGAATGGGAATAGGTAAGGGAGGAGGAAGAAAAGTAGAAGTTGGGTGGGAGGGCAGGTATGGTGGGAAGAATTACTATGTTCTTAAAGTTGTATTTATGAAATGCATGAAGTTTGTATTCCTTAAATAAAAGGTTTCTAAGGGGAAAATGAGGAAAGTATAATACAATAAAAAATTAAATAAATGTTTAACATGAAATAAAACTAGTGACTGGCAAACATGCTACTTAAGTAAAAAAAAAATCACAAGGGAAAAGTAAATACAATTAACAAAAGCACATGACACATAAAATCTGGGTATGCATGCAAGAATAAGGAGCAATCATTTCATCCAATATGAAAAAATAAACTGTGGAGGTTATCAGGGCTAAATGTAAGCTCTGCATTTGTAAAGCTTCTAGAAGATACAGGAGATTATGTTTGTGACTTGTTATCAGGCCAAGACATTTTAGACAAAACACAATGTACCAGATACAAAAATAAAAGGAAATTACATATTGCACTTCATCATAATTAAGTCTTTTCTAACACTCAATAATAGAATGTAAAAGCAAATGTAACTGTTTTGGATCTTTGTCAAACAAACTGACCAGCATTACATATAATAGTTTTAATTATTTTGTGACTATTTTTAAACCTTACTTTATATGAGTAAAGTTAAATATCTTTTCACTTGATTATTAAAGCTCTTACATATTTCTCTACTGGACCATAGTATTTTTATTTTTTATTTGTTGAAATCTTTATTTAATAGGCTATCAAGCCTTTGAATATAATGTCAGTTAAAAATGTTATATATTAGGTTTGAAAAAAAAAAAAAACAAACCAGGAGCCAGCACTATGGCATAATGGGTAAAGCTGCCACCTATAACACTGGCATTCTATATGAGCTCTGGTTCAAGTCTCAGTCGCTGCACTTTTGATCCATCTCCCAGCAAAAGTACATGGGACAGCAGTGGAAGATGGCCCAAGTGCTTGGGGCCCTTGCACACACATAGGGGACTGGGAAGAAGCTCCAGGCTCCTGCCTTTGGACCAGCCCAACTCTGGCTGTTGCAGCCATTTGGGGAGAGGATCAGCAGATGGAAGAGTTTGCTCTCTGTCTCTCTTTAACTCTGCCTTTCAAGAAAATGAAGAAAGAGTGGGGGAGAGTACAGGAGAGGGGAGGAGAGGACAGGAGAGGGGAGGACAGGGGAGGGGAGGGGAGAACAGGAGAGAAGAGGGGAGGGGAGGGGAAAGGAGAGGCGAGGCGAGGGGAGGGGAGGGCAGGAGAGGGCAGGGGAGGGAGGAGGGGAGAGGAGAGGTGAGGCGAGGGGAGGGGAGGGCAGGGGAGGGCAGGGGAGGGCAGGGGAGGGGAGGAGAGGACAGGAGAGGGGAGGACAGGGGAGAGGAGGGGAGGGGAGGGGAGAGGCGAGGGGAGGGGAGGGGAGGGGAGAGGGGAGAGGAGAGAGGAGCACCTAAAAAGTAGGTCTTCTGAGAAAGGTGATGCCAATAGAGTGCTGGAAATTGGGGAGAAAGTTTTCATCAGAAAACATCTGTCCTCAAGCCTAACTAGAAAGGACCACAGACACTCTCTTAGGGCTCAACTGTATTAGAAACTTTCTTATACTTCAGTTTGGTATATCTGGCATCTCTAAATATGGTTCTCTTGTGAAATGAGTAGCATTTTTGTCCTGTTATGGATTTTTATAGGTGAAATTGATGATTTCCAAGATATCCGGAATTCTACAAAATAATATATTCTTTATCTTTGCATGATAGAGCATGAAGATCTAGTGGACTATCTATATTTTAATTTATTTGACAAGTAGAATTATAGGTAGAGAGAGAGAGAGAGAGAGAGAGAGAGAGAGAGAGAGAGAAAGGTCTCCCTTCCGTTTGTTCACCCCCCAAATGGCCGCCACAGCCGGAACTGGGCCAATCTGAAGCCAGGAGCCAGGCCCTTCCTCCTGGTCTCCCATGCGAGTGCAGGGTCCAAGCACTTGGGCCATCCTCCACTGCCTTCCCGGGCCACAGCAGAGAGCTGGACTGAAAGAGCAGCTGGGACTAGAACCCAGAGCCCGTATGGGATGCCGGCACTGCAGGCGGAGGATTAACCAAGTGAGCCATGGTGCCGGCCCCAAACTATCTATTTTTTAAACAATTACATCCTAGATTTAATCTTTTATAAACCTAATTCCAAGGATTATACATTTCATACATAAATTAGAAAACTCCCCTGGCAACTCATGACTAGAGCCTAGGGAGATTACTGACACCATGAACAGGAGTGTCAAATTGTTAAGTCAGCAACAGGAGTCACTGTGTACTTACATCCCATGTGGGATCTGTCCTTAATGTGTTGTCTAATGTGCAGTGATGCTATAACTAGTACTGAAACAGTATTTTTACACTTTGTGTTTCTGCGTGGGTACAAACTGATGAGATCTTTACTAATTACATACTGAATCGATCTTCTGTATATAAAGAGAATTGGAAATGAAAAAAGGAAAAACCTGGTGTTAAATTGGAAATGGCATAGAAAATTAATTAATTTAAAAAATATATGTTATGTAGGATCTCTGTCTTTAATGTGCTGTACACCCTTATTTAATGCTATAACTAGTACTCCAACAGTATTTTTTTTTCTTTTCTTTTCACTTTGTGTTGCTATATGGGGGCAAACTGTTTAAATCGTTACCTAATATATACTAAACTGATCTTTTGTATACAAAGAGAATTGAAAATGAATCATGATGTGATAGGAAGGGGAGAGGGAGCGGGAGGGGGGAGGGTTGTGGGTGGGAGGAAAGTTTTGGGAGGGGGAAGCCATTGTAACCCATAAGCTGTACTTTGGAAATTTATATTCATTAAATAAAAGTTTAATAAAAAAAAAAGAAAATATCAGACAGCTGGGATTTTGTGAAATTCTAACACGTAGGACCTACCTATAAAAAATTTGCATGTGTAACTACTGTTGGAGAATTGTTTATGTGCACAGTCAGAAGCAAGATTGTGGAAAAGCAATAATCCTTGCTACTTCTAATACTTGTGTTAATCGTGGCAATTATAGAACTGGAAAAAATTTAAGGTTTTATGTCTGGCCTAAATATTTTGGTCTATCTACAATAAAAAATGATACTAGCTTACAACCATCAAGGTGACTGAGTGACATGCATTAAATTATATCAGATTACATTATAAAACATATAAAATATATTTAAATAGCTTTCAGGAGTTGCTTTACTGATTTTGGAAGAAATGTTATAATGGTCAGATAAAGTAAATAAATTTCTCATCTTAATTTGAGAAATGTGCTTTTTTTCTATCAACTTACCAACCTTAGGAACTGAGAGTTGAATCAAGATGGAATAAGCTTCTGGGTACCATTTTAATATAATTTTAAATATATTTCTGCTTCTGGAAATTTTTTCAACTCCTAAAGAAAATACTCAAAGCAAAAAAAAAAAATTGTAAAACACAAGAAGCAGTTACATTCTATCAACTTCATCAACTGTTTACTATTTGACTCTAGGTACAAAGGTAAGACATCTCATTCTTTAAACAAAGTCATAGTGTTAGAATATTCAGGATGACTCTAAGGCTATCTTTTGAATACATTTTGCCATCCATTTTTACATTGGGTACAACCTATATTTGGCCCATGTCTACACTTAGCTTTCCAGATGGCTAAAACACATAAAATGTGTACTGTATCTGCATCTCATATTTAATTATTAACTCTTGACAAAACAGTAATAAAAACCAGAATTTTCCAAAGTAATGCATAGTACTTATAGCAATTTCCTAAGTGGTTTCAGTGGGTGACACACAGATGGAAACATTTATGGTGATATCTATATATGCAATGCATATATTTAAAATACAGCCAGTCCATTAACTAGTTTTAAAGGATACTATGAGTTAGCAGGAGGCCATCTAAACAAGCAGACTGATTAAAAGACTTTTGGCATGGTACATAATTCAGAGAACAGATTCTACACAGAAAAGACAAAATTGTTCAAATGGTAATCAGAAACCTGTTTGGGAAACATCTATGCAGACATCAGAATTAGTGAGGGTGAAAGTAATAAGAATACATTAAACCTATACCAAAGCAGTGCTATTCAACTCTTGTAGAAGCGTTGTATTTGTAAGGCTCGGTGAATTCTCATTATTTTATTTAGGAATTTTTTTTTTTTTTTTTTTGACAGGCAGAGTGGATAGTGAGAGAGAGAGACAAAGAGAAAGGTCTTCCTTTTTGCCGTTAGTTCACCCTCCAATGGCTGCCGCGGCCAGCTCATCGTGCTGATCCGAAGCCAGGAGCCAGGTGCTTCTCCTGGTCTCCCATGCGGGTGCAGGGCCCAAGGACTTGGGCCATCCTCCACTGCCTTCCCGGGCCATAGCAGAGAGCTGGCCTGGAAGAGGGGCAACCAGGATAGAATCCGGCACCCCAACCGGGACTAGAACCCGGTGTGCCGGCGCCACTAGGTGGAGGATTAGCCTGTTAAGCCACGGCGCCGGCCAGGAATTTATTTTGTTTTCACCTTCCAGACAAGCCTAGTGGGTAGTTTCACTTCTAAAAGACTATCTCTATGGTTTTGTAAAGCTATGTATTGCTACAATGTCCATCAATAAATAAGGAAATGAGGTGTTAATTTGATGGAGACTCAAAATATCAAAAAGAACAAAGATTATATACAACATTGGATTAAATGTTCTCAAAAATTGTCTAAACTTAATTCAGCAAATACAAAATATAGTACAAAGAAATAACTAATAATACAAAACCAAATTAACTGCCACCAAACTTAGTATAACCTAAAAAATATCTTTCTACTTATAAAACATACTGATTATATTTTATTTTAGTGGTTAATACAGATGAAAAATAAAGAGGTTAAGTATAATTACAATATAGCTTGAAAATTCTTGTTGACATACTATTATCCTCTTTAAATTACTTACAACAAATATTGATTCTAAATTATCTATTCTTAATTCTCATACCCTCTAAATTATATTTATCCATTCCATAGCATTTATTATGAATGAAGTCTTCTAATATTATATAGTACTAGATAATTTATCACTTAAAATTAAATTATCAAAAAACACACAATATTACATCAATTTCCTATACTAATTATGTTATGGGGCACATATATCCACACAAACAGGCTAAATTGAATTTATCAAAGTACCAAAAGACCTCAAAATTCATTTGGTACCATGAGCATGCTAGTTAGTTAAGCCAGAGTTGAATTAGAAAATCAGCTAATAAAATAAAGGGAAAGCCATGTCTTACAAACAAAAATGTCATAATGGGGAAAAATGACATTGAACTTGTCCTTAGGAAATACTTATGCTTAAAAAGAACTCATTGCTGTTATATGGTCTTTTGTTTACACTAATGCTCTAATTTTATTCTGTAACTCCCACGGAGGTAATTACAGACTAGTTTAGTATTATTAGATATTTATAATCCCTCAGTAATGTTTTCTAATCTCTTCCTTTTTCTATCCCCAGATAACTACATTGCTGCCCAGCGGAATTTTTAATCACTTCCCTATAATAATGATACAATTTGAATACATAGAGTAATAGTGCCTTCAGAGAAAAACTTGGAGTTAAAAATGATAAAAACATTACATGAATCCATTAAATAATTGTGCTTCAGTCATTCTTCTTAGTCTAGCTTAAGTATACCCAACTTTCTTACAACACCTTGCACTTTTAAAGTGCACCTGAAATTAAAATTAAACATATTCAAGCATTTATTTCCTAAAATATCCAAAAACAAATATTCAATGTATGTTGAGTACTGAATATTTTAGAACATGAGATGGAAGAACATAAAATAAAGGAAGATATTCTTATACCCTCCCATCAGTTCATGAGTACTGTGTGATCTAGAACCAATAACTTAAGTACTCTGAATTAAATACACACACATTTATGTATATGTATTGTGGTCCATGTATATACTTACACAAAATGTATTTTTAGTATTTGTACAGACATAATAATTAAAAAATTTGTCATTAAACAATATTGTACCTATAAATTTTTCTTATATGAAGCCAAAACAAATCATATTTGTGACAAAAAAAGAGGAATATATTTACCACATCTATGTTTGATGAGGAAAAAACAAAGAAAAAATTAATATATAACAACATACAAATATATGATGAATTTATGACTGTGTTCAAGGACAAGATGTAACTAATAGCAGGGGATATACTTCTGATTCCACTTATGGGCAGACCAAAATCAGACAAAACTGATTTATGGTAACTTATGTCAAAATGGTAGTTATTATTTAAGTGAAGGGTTTGACTAGGAGGGAACAAAGCAAACTTTTGGATGCCAGTAGCGTCCTAAGTCTTGACCTATTTGATGGTTACTTGAATGTTTGCAAATGTAAAAATTAATTCAACTGACAACACAAGTAAACTTTAGAACTTGTAACTATGGATAATATGTGGAAACACTTAAACGTCCTTTGATGGATAACTGGATGAGACCTGTGGCTATATGTACAAAAGAATCTTATTCAACTGTTATGAAAAAGGAAATCCTGAAAAAAGGTGGATGAGCCTTGAGGACATAATGCCTGCCAAGTGAAGTAAGCCAGCGACAGAAAAGAACATACTGCATTATGTCACATGTAAGAGGTACAAGACAGGGATTGCTAGGGCCTTAGGGAAGGAGAACACGGCGGGGTTGCTAATTAATAGGAATAAATCCCAGGAGTACCCAGTGGGCAAGCTCCACTGGTCTGCTGTAAACCACTGTGAAAAGGTCAAAATTCCATTACTGTCTACTTAAGAATCTTTAAAAAAATTGTCTTCTTAGCACAATAAAGTTGTTAAAATATTTGTCCAGGCCAGTGCCGTGGCTCACTTGACTAATCCTCCGCCTTGCGGCGCCGGCACACTGGGTTCTAGTCCCGGTCGGGGCACCGGATTCTGTCCCGGTTGCTCCTCTTCTAGGCCAGCTCTCTGCTGTGGCCCGGGAAGGCAGTGGAGGATGGCCCAAGTGCTTGGGCCCTGCACCCGCATGGGAGACCAGGAGGAAGCACCTGGCTCCTGGCTTTGGATCAGTGCAACGCAACGGGTGCAGCAGCCATTTGGGTGGTGAACCAAAGGAAAGGAAGATCTTTCTCTCTGTCTCTCTCTCTCACTAACTCTGTTAAAAAAAAAAAAAAAATTTGTCTATACTAGGGAATTGATAGCTTCCCAATTTAACTTTTTAGATACATGTAACTTCAAAAGTGTGGAAAAGTATTTGGCAATACTCGTCTTTTTATATTGCAACATTCTGCATTTTATAATATAATCATAATACTAAAATAAAGAAAGATAAAATATGCATGTTGCATAATTCTGTGAACTAAATAATTTTCATGTAAAGTAGAATATTAGTGATTATGTCATTGACAAAATTTTAAAACTATATGTACTTGAGATTGAATGAAAAATTGTATTCATTCCGAAGAGCAGGCATAAAGAAAAATCAAAATGACTTGAAAAGCAAGGCTTATATTTCAAAATACATTTGAAGAAAATGAGATATATACTGTGTGAGGAATAAAAAGACAGTATGTAGAAGCTGGAACAATATCTGGAAAAGGTGGTATAATAATATAGAATGGCCATTTGACACAAATTTGAAAAGACTGATTGTTATTGGGAACTTTTGCAAAAGTAAAAAAAGATTTATTATTAAGTATTGCCAGGAGCATAACATTTTTATCTTGTCTTGAGTATAGACAGTAGATAGTAACTATGTTTAAATGTGATTTTACATTTTTCTTCTAAAAATAACTAAAAATGTAGTACCTATTTTATTAATTGAAAATATCCCAAGAAAATCATTATTTGAATTCCATAAATTCTCAAGAATTTTGTTTTAGATATCACACTGATTGGTGAGCTTACATATTTTTATCATGTAGCTAATTTAAGTAGTTCTTTTTCTCAAGGACATATATAGATAATAACTGTCTAATAGTTTACTCATAATATTCTCCTTTTTGCCTAAATGATAGTTTTGTGTATCTTTTAAACTTATTTCTTCACCATAATGTTTATACATCTTCAATACACAGAAATACATCATTACTACTTTAACATTCCAATCATTATAATACTGCATAAAATTGCATTACTATAAAGCGTGTTTCCTAATTTACATTGTTGACCATCATTGAAACCCAAATATTTAAGGTAACTTCAAAAGCTCGTGGAAATTTTGAATTGAAAAGTTTATTTTGGTGCATTAAAGAAATAAATTGGTTTTGGTAGTAAAGAAATTTTGATGATGTTGGTTCTTCCAATCCATTAATATGGAAGATTTTCCCATTTTTTAATGTCATCCTCTATTTTTTTCTTCAGTGTTTTTTAATTTTTATCATCAAGGTCTTTGACATCCTTGGTTAAATTTATTCCAAGGTATTTACATTTGATTGTAAGCACAATAGTTCAGGATCTCATAATATTTACAATCTCCAATTAACATTCAAACATGAATGCTCCCACTCAGTTTCTGGTCCTGCAAAGTTAGAAATGTTACCTACTTGATACTTCACACAGGAAATTACTTATCCTCTTTCCTCCCTCCCTACATTTTTACATTTTATTTTCTTTTTCTTTCCCTCCTTTCATCTTCTTCCCACTCCCCCCATGTCACCTCCACTTCCCTTCCTCCTCCCCTTCTCTCATATTCTCAGTCTTTCTCATCTCATCCACTGTCTTTGTACATCAGATAAGGAAATAGAAGTGTCTTTTTGATGCAACAAATTTTATCTGCAACATCATATTGACTGTGTATAAACTATCTTTGATAAAACACATTTTGAGCACAAACACATCACCTCAACCCACAATGTTGAATTTGATTCAGTATTTTCCTTTAATGAAAATAAAAATTTAAAGCTTTAGTTAAAAGTTTATAAATGTTATTAAAATGTGTTCTATCACTTAAAACTTATAAATTTAAATTGTATAACTTAAAAGAAATTGGTAGAGCATTTAACTTAAATACTTTAAAATAAATCAAGTGTACCTAAGGTTGAGCTCCCTCAAAGAACTGCTAAGTTGTTACTGGAACTTGTTTCTATGCTTTGTTTGTGCATGAACAGCCTAAACTATGTGTGCATACATATGTTTGAACACATTTATATAAATGAGAAGAATTATGTTAAAATTTTTTCAAGGTTATATCAAATGAATAAAAGCAGAGATATAGAAGAAACATGTTTTTAAAAAATAATTCTATTTTTACTTATAAAAATATTAGACATTCAGCAGAAAATATTGCTGAAAAACAAAAATAGTATATTTACTGATTTTTTGTCATAACTACAATATAAAATCATTTTCCATCTTAATTTTAAAATATTCATTCAAAAAATATTAAAGTTTTACACTTTCTAGTTTTCATTTTAAATTGCAGTTTATCCCAGAACTTTAGAAACATTCTACTCATATATATAAGCTATTTGTTACCATAATTAATCAGAAAATATTCTATCAAGTCTTTCTGTATGATCAATCTATCTAACTATCTTTATCTATTTGAAAGGCAGAGTGACAGAGAGAGAGAGAGGGAGAGACAGAGACTGAAGGAGATCTTCCAACAGCTGGTTCACTCCCCAAATGGAAACAATGGCTGGTGCTAGGCTAGACCAAAATCAGCAGCCAAGAACTCCAGCCTGGTCTCCTACATAAGTGGCAGAGGACTGAGTTCCTAGGTTATCACCTACTGCTTTTCCAAGTACATTAGCAGAGAGCTGGATTAGAAGCAGGGCTGCCAGGTCTCAAACAGATGCCCTGGCATAGGATGCTAGCATCAAAAACAGCAGCTTAAACCACTGTGCCACAACACTGGCCCCAAAGTCTCTTGCTTATGCCCCAAAAAAGGCTAGGAGTAAGCTTGTCCTTATGACCATTCCCCAGGCCTTACCTAGGGCCCCACACATATTGCTTCTTCATTATTTGTTGAATTAAACCATAGGAAACTAGATCTGTGATATCTTGATTTTTTTTTTTTTTTTGACAGGCAGAGTGGACAGTGAGAGAGAGACAGAGAGAAAGGTCTTCCTTTTTGCCATTGGTTCACCCTCCAATGGCCGCCGCGGTAGGCGCGCTGCGCTGTTCCGATGGCAGGAGCCAGGTGCTTATCCTGGTCTCCCATGGGGTGCAGGGCCCAAGAACTTGAGCCATCCTCTACTGCACTCCCTGGCCACAGCAGAGAGCTGGCCCGGAAGAGGGGCAACCGGGACAGGATCGGTGCCCCGACCGGGACTAGAACCCGGTGTGCCGGCGCCGCAAGGCGGAGGATTAGCCTAGTGAGCCGCGGCGCCAGCCATAGAAACCCAGATATCTTGATTTTGAAGAGCACATGACTAAAGAACAATATTTATATAACCTTGTATTTATGAGAATTATAAGAAAATCTAATATATCAACTGTTCTCTCTACCTTCATTAACATTATATACAATTTTAAAGTAAATAGGCTGCCAAAATTCTGGTGTATTTCATGCAATTACTAGAGGTGGCTGGAGGGCATATACGTGTACATTAAATACAGCCATGCAAAAAGACTCTACAAAACAGTGATGATTATTGACGAATAAGGAATTTGCACATGAAAATTATCCTGATAAACATACCTTCCCTCAATGTAGAAATTGAAAAGTGTTGATATAACTTGAATTTTTATTCCAGTGAACCAAAATTTTAGCAAAATTCTGCCAGATACAGAATATTTTATTATTTGATTTATCTACAAACTGAATTGGTCTCAACTACATAAGGATGATATGATTCTATTGAAATTCTATTATGTGTGTGACATTGTAGATACACTGGTGAAAATCATTCGGAGTTCTCCAAAGCTCATCTATCTCCATCTCAATAACTTTTCAGTTTTGATAGGAAGTAGAAAGATACAATTCAAAGGAATTACTCCGAGTTCTACTAGTAAAGGTTCTCCAGAGGAGCTGAACCAATTACATATATAAGTATTTTCACTCTTGCTAATCTGCTAATATGATTATAATAAAATTGACAATAAAATTGTTGAGGAGGATATAGCACAATAGAATAACTTACATTTACCATTTCCTACGAAACACACATATCTTTCTTTGGATACAATTCCAGATATGTTGTTGCATCATATATATTTATATAATCTCTCATATGCTGCACATGATTTGCATGTAACTGATAGCTGATTTATTTGAAGGAATTGACTGACCTGATCCTGGAGACTGGAAAATCATATTTGTAGGTGGGCAGATTGGAAATCAAGGTATAGGCAATGCTTCAGACAAAATTCCATCAGGAAGGAGAGCCAGCACTGTAAATGAAAATTGAGACAGTCAGCCAGAGAATTCTCTCTTACACAACAAAGGGTCTTTTTCTTCTGTCCAGTCTTCAACTGATTTCAGAGTCCAGCACACACAATGGAGGTCAACTTGACTTACCATACCAATTAAAATGTTAAACTCATTCAAAAAGACCTTTTCCAGAATCACTCAGGAAGATAAAAGATCAAATATCATAATCCTTATGACCCTATCAGCTCGACAAATAAAACTGACACTAATTATTAGAAAGGGAAAATACAGGAATGTCCACTGTACTCTGAGACACTGTGGAGATTATGAAAAGAAGGCAGAGATAAAGCAAATGGTTAAAATGGTAGCATAAGTATTTCTAGAGTTTGCAAAGACAATCCTTGGAAATATCTGGATAGTTACTACTGAACCTGAGTGTGAAATTAGAATAAATGACAAAGCCATATGGTCCTCACAACTTAAGCAGAGAAATAATATGGTATAATTCAGTACCCCTGCATAATAAAAACACTCAACAAACTAGGAATCTAGGTGCATTTCTTTAGCCTGGTAAAGAACATTTAGGAAAAGGCCATAGCTAATGTTATACTTACTGGTGAGACCCTGATAGCTTTCCTCCTAAGATCAGGAACACAAAAATTATCTGTTTTTGGCACCCCATTCCTTGCTGCAACAATTATGCAAGAAATAAATCTTCATATGTATGGTCAAGTGATTTTTGACCAGGCTGCCAAGACATTTTCATCAAGGCTATAGTGATCTCCTCAATAAATAGTCCTGAGCCAACTGGCTCAGAAAGTAATGGACTTACATTCCTGTCTCACACATCATACAACAATCAATTCTAAATACATAACGAACCTACATGTAAGAATTAAGGTTATAACACTCCTACAAATAAACACCGGGTAAGTCTTTGTTATCTTGTATTGAAATGTTTTATCAAATATGCCTTAGTAGAAGCAGGAAACAAAAGTAAACTGGACTTTGAAATTAAAACCTATTGCTCTTTGAAAGATACCATAAAGAAGTGAAAATATAATCCAGACAACTGGGGAAAATATTTGCTAATCTTGCAGCTAATAAAATACATGTGTGAAAAATATACAACAGAATTTAGAATACTGTAATTAAAAAGGTAAATAACTCAATAGAAAAATGACTAAAATTTGAATTTCTTTATAGCTATTACTATAAAGAAAATATACAAGTGGACAATAAGCATATGAAAAGGTGCTTAAGATAATTTATCAGTAAGGAGATGCAAATCAAATCCACAACGTGAAGCGAAGCACTCCTTATCCAGTAACATAGTAATGGTAAAAAAAGAGTTTAAATTGTTGTTGAGAATGTGAATAATAGAATTTCTCATAGTTAAGATTTTCTTTGAATCACACATATTGTATAAGAGAATTTTATACATGTTATTGCATTATAAGTATTTACATGCCATCTTGCATGCTATTTATAGTTTTTAGTCAACACTTCAGTATCAGTAGGTGAATGTACGTCTGCATTAAAGGGGGGAGAGAAATGGACAGTTGGAAATCTTAATAGGAACAGAATTCAAACGAGGCAGAAAGTTTTGTACCAAATCCCACAGTGTTGGGGAAAATCATAGCGTTGTCCCTTTTTTTTTTCTAACATACATCCTAGACCTTCAGCTTACACAGAAAGACTGTTATTGCCTGAACATTTACAAAATAGAGAATTATAATCATGAACATTTAAAGTCATTTGCCAGTTCATTTTTTTTTTTTTTTTGCATTATGAGTATTAACCTTCTTAACAAAAACACAAATAGAATGCTCTTAGGGCTTATAAGTAAGCTTTCCTTTTGGAAAAGATTTCTTCAATGAACAAACATTGGGCGTCACCCAGGATACTTCCCCACCCAGATCACTAACTACAACTCTCTGGCCACAAGCAGCAATTTGCTCTGAGAGAGAAGACAATCTACTAACGCACAGAGGTATAGTTAAAAGATAAAAGCCATCAGAGGAAAAAACCAACAGCTGTTCCCACAAGTGCCTAAAAATAAATGGTGAAAATCAAAAAAACAAAAATAAGGAAGAAAAATGGTAGGGCCCCTAAAGGGACAGCAACAGCACTTCAATATTAGAATGTGAAGATGAAGAGATTGATGGATTGCCTGAAATGGAATTCAAAAAATTAATGATAGAATTACTCAGAAGCAATGAGAAGCAAATTCATGAATTACAGAAATCCATACATTACATAAATGGAAAATTCTTCAATGAAATTGAAATTTTGAAGAGAAATCAAAATGTAATATTAGAAATGACGAGTTCAGTATGTCAAATAAAAATACAGTGGAGGGCCTAACAAAATACTAGGTGAGGAAAAAGAAAGAATACCCAAGCTAGAAGATGAACTTCTGGAAATTTGGTAGTCAGACAAAAAAGAAGAAGGAGGAGGAGGAGGAGGAGGGAGGAGAAAAGAGGGAAGGGGGGAGGAGGGGGAGGGGGAGGAGGAGGAGGAGGAGAAGAGGGGGAGGAGAAGGAAGGAGGAGAAAAGAGGGAGGGGGGGAGGAGGGGGAGGAGGGGGAGGGGTAGGAGGAGTAGGAGGAGAAGAGGGGGAGGAGGGGAAGGAGGAGGAGGAGGGAGGAGAAGGAAGGAGGAGAAAAGAGGGAAGGGGGGAGGAGGGGTAGGAGGGGGAGGGGGAGGAGGAGTAGGAGGAGAAGAGGGGGAGGAGGGGAAGGAGGAGGAGGAGGGAGGAGAAGGAAGGAGGAGAAAAGAGGGAAGGGGGGAGGAGGGGTAGGAGGGGGAGGGGGAGGAGGAGTAGGAGGAGAAGAGGGGGAGGAGGGGAAGGAGGAGGAGGAGGGAGGAGAAGGAAGGAGGAGAAAAGAGGGAAGGGGGGAGGAGGGGTAGGAGGGGGAGGGGGAGGAGGAGTAGGAGGAGAAGAGGGGGAGGAGGGGAAGGAGGCAGAGGAGGGGGAGAAGGAGGGGGAGTAGCAGAAGAAATTAAAAAAATTAAAAACAATGTTGGAGATTTACAGGATACTATCAATTGACCGACATATGGTTTTTAGGAGTGCCTGAAGGTGTAGAAGGAGAGAATGGATTAGAAGGATTATTCAATGAAATAATTACAGAAAATTTAATTTGGAGAAATAGAGGGACATTCAAGTACAAAAGGCACATAAAACTCCTCATAGACATGACTAGAAAAGGTCTTCATCCTGACTTTCAGAAGATCTCCAATTAGACTCATGGCTGACTTCTCAAATCAGAAAAGACTTCTTCAATGAACAAACATTGGGCGTCACCCAGGATACTCCCCCCTCAAGACTACACTCTCTGGCCACATGCAGCAATTTGCTCTGAGAGAGAAGACAATCCACTAATGCACAGAGGTATAGTTAAAAGATAAAAGCCATCAGAGGAAAAAAAGTATGTTTTACATATTAATACATACACAGAAAAATAGAGGAATAGAGAAAATAAGAGGAGAACCAAAAAATTGAATGACAATAATGAAAAAGGTAGGAAAAAAAAAAAGGCAGAAGTGGGGAGGAGAGTGTAAATAGGTGACCTCTGAATAGAGTGTTAAAAATTCCCCAGTTCTATTCTATAAATTTTATCATTATAATATCAAGCCAAAGAGTCATGAAAACAATTGAAATAGGATAAAGAAAAGTTGACTTGAATGAGTTTATAACAGAAGAAACATTTTTTATGGAAATATTGCTATGATAATAAAAGCATGACAATATCCCTTAGAAAGTTATTCATATTGGACGGGATAAATATAATTCCTAAAGTCATGTCTCTTTAACATAATGACATTGAGAATATCATGCCCTCAATGAGTATGACAGTTCTCACACCCTTAATAATTTAATCTCATTTACATTAATGCTGCTACGTATTGTCTTTTGTTTCAAAACTTACTACATATAATTTATGAGACAATTTTAAGCTAATAGAAAATCACTTGCCTTTTCTTCCTTCAATGACTATAAATTTCTAGTTTACAATAAGGTCTTATCCTGGCTGGCACCGTGGCTCAACAGGCTAATCCTCCACCTTGCGGCGCCGGCACACTGGGTTCTAGTCCCAGCCGGGATGCCAGATTCTGTCCTGGTTGCCCCTCTTCCAGGCCAGCTCTCTGCTATGGCCCAGGAGTGCAGTGGAGGATGGCCCAAGTCTTTGGGCCCTGCACCCGCATTGGAGACCAGGAGAAGCACCTGGCTCCTGGCTTAGGATCAGCGCGATGTGCTGGCCGCATCGGGCATTGGAGGGTGAACCAACGGCAAAAAAGAAGACCTTTCTCTCTGTCTCTCTCTCACTATCCACTCAGCCTGTAAAAAATAAATAAATAAATAAATAAATAAGGTCTTATCCTATTGATCTATACTGTTTAGGCAATCTCAAATGATTGTTAAGATTTTCCATGAACACACTAGATTGTTTTATCAAAGCTTACATTTTTTTTTTAAAGAAACTAAACATAAAAAAATATCTTAATGTAAGTGGTCTGGATACACTAGGATACACTGAATCTTTTGTAGAGTATTTTTAGTTAATGACCTAAAATACATTTAATTTTATATATTGATCTTGCATCTTGAGAGTTTACTAATTCCTCTTAAAAGTTCCAGTAGTTGCACTGAGTGCATCTGGATTCCCCATGTATATCATTACACTGTATGCAAAAAAAAATCAGTTCTTACTTTCAAACCATGATGTTCTTTATTTCTTTACTCCATATATCAAATAAGAGTTCTAAGAACAGACATCTTTGCTGGGGTTCTGATATGGGGGTGGGGAGCACATTCAGTTATTTACTTGTAAGGATGGGCTTGCCTGGAGATGTTTCTGTGTTTTGTGTCTCTGTCTCTCTCTCTGTATCCCTCCCTCCCACCCCCCATCCCCATAGCTAGCCTTTTTCAAAATGAGGACAATCCTTTTCACTCTAACTTTCCTGGGAGTTCTTATTGCAAATTCATGATGATCTACTGAGATGATAATGTTAAAATTTAATTCTACCAATGTAAATTACATTCACTGATTTTCAAGTATCAAAGCAACCTTGTATTCTTAGGACAAATCTCATGGTCATAAAATATTACCCTTTTCATTTATTGGCATAGTAGATGTTTTACAAGTTTTCTAAGGTTTTCCAGCTTTGTTCATGAGAAGTATCAGTAACTGCCTTTGCTTAAATGAGCTTTTAGGTCTTAGCATTAACATCACTGCAAGACATAAATAACTTTTAAGTATCTGAAAGTGATGACATGGGCTGCCAATCTCTACAGCTGTAAATATTTGTGAATACCCAAGAGCATGAAGATAGGGAGTATCATAAAATTGTATTTTGCCCAACTTCCCTTCTGCATATCAATCGGAAATTGTTAACAAGTTAACACAGTTCAAGCATATTTAAGACATCCCAGAACTCAGGACTGTTCTGCATTTGCATTTGTTACAAACGCCCTCAAGAAAAGATGACTGAATACTCAATCCTCTGCTCTACTTCCTTGACAACTTTGTCAACTCAGTGAACACATCTGTGAATTGCCACTAGCCAGAGCACTGCACAGTTATTGTGTACATCTAAATTTAAGAAAAGTAAAAATAACTTAATTTTAAATGACTTGATGAGGAAGGGGGTTCTAACTAAGTAAAAAACAACAACAACAACAACAACAACAACAACTTGCAGGTTTTCCCTGCAAGTTCTTAAGGAAATGATAGGGACACCCAGAGAGAGCCCAATACTCTAGGTGCTCCTGGTTATAGTTATTTCTGACCCATTCGTGTATTTTATTCTGTTGAAAGTTTCAGTGTTATACAAGTAAGGTGATGCCATCAGTCTTACTACTGAACTAGCAGATAAAACAATTTTACACACCCTAAGTATATATTCACTTGTGGGAATTATGTGAGTTTTTTTAAGAATATATAAGCTTCTGTAAACTTTCTGAATCAGTACCATATTGAAAGAAGGTGATAAAGCATCAGGAAAACAGTACAAATAATATATAGTTTCATTCCCTTTATCTGAGATTAAGATAAAGGAGTTACTTTCGAACAAATTCAAAGTACAATATAATTTATATTATAGTCAATTTGACACTACTGGCACAAAGCAGATGTTCATATATAAAAAAAAAGGCAAAATAAAGATTTAAGGCATATAACCGGGAGTCACACTGAGTCACAGTGAATTGGTGAAGAATCTATAATAATAAAATTAAATTTCTGAAAACCATGTAGCCCCAGGACATATATTCTGCAGAACACATTAAAAGATACAGTTGTTTTGACACAGAGTTCTTAAAATAAGAGAGAAAAAGTGAATTTCCTTCATGCATTCACTGTAACACTTGACATTTAAAAGCCTAATTATACAAGTATGCATAAGCATTTTCTTCTTTCGAAATTCACATAACTGAAATGTTTGTGCATTTGTAAAATTAGTTTGTGCATTGATAAAATTTACTACATGCAATCTGCAAAGGCAGCATACTGTGCTGACCAAGGCCCTTCTGCTATGAGCCATGGGCCAATGAGGAGATGAAGACATCAGTTCTACCAAAGAGAAGCTAATCTGAAATCTCTGGAGGGCTTTTGCTTCCTAATGCTAGCCATCTTGCAAGAGTTGAGTGTGCTGTGCCTATGGCAGAAAAGTGAAGAGGAGGCTTCACCCCAGGGCACACACTTAATTCACTAGTACCTCCTTGCTTGATGTAAAGCATGAAACATTAGAAAATATTTATGAGCTAGAAAGAATCAACTATACCTAAGTCATCTAAAGAAATCACAGAGAAATGTTCCTGGTCTCAGAATCAGTACGAGAAAAGTGTCTCATGGTTTAGTTTTAGTGGGTATTTTCCCCCACTGAGCTTTAAGATGATGAAATTTTTCACCCTTTGGCAGTATCTGCAGGCCACACTCGCAAAAATGGATAATAATTTTTAGGAATAGTACAGGAAGCTCATTTTGAGAGAGGACACATAACCTCAACTCTTAGTTGTTCCCCTGTGATGCCATAAATGCTGTCCTGGGTTCCTTACTGTTCCATGCAAAATGGGAGGAGGCTACATAATTCCTTGGGTGGTTCCTTTGATTACTCATAGGAAGGTTGCTGCTGATTAAGACCTGGAGATTTAGCTCTCTTCTTCTGTACAGAGTATTTTATGAATTCTGTTCATTGATAAAATTTACGAGAAATGAGAGGTGAGCAAATAAAACCCACATTACTCCTCTCACTTTATTTTTTTAAACTTATACCTTTCCCTTTTTCTTTCTTGGACTTTCCCAGAGGGCTTGTCATATGGTCAATAAAAGAAGAAAATGAAAACTCAAGTAGTAACCTATCTACTGTAATTGCAGCTTGCATTAATCCCAAAGAGTCTAAGCCTCCAAAAAGGAGCAGACACTTGCCAAGAACAAGACTTCCTGCTCCTGAACCCATCACAGAAAAGTGTAGGCTGCTTTTATCTTTGCTAATTCCGCAGCCAATAAAGAAGTTATGGGGGAAAATGCCTTGTATCAGAGTGCATTTAGAATGCAGCATAATGTTAAATGTTCCGTATGAAATAATTTGATTCAACATTCATATTCATGACACGAACAATAAAGGATGTCGTATAAGTTTCAATCTATGAATTATTTACTTTCACAGAAATGTTGTGATCAGTGAGGTGTACGTTTCTGGCATAACCTGCAGAAGCAAATGTGCCTGTCAGCTGGAGGAAGGTGCTCTGCAGCTGCACTGGTGACCTTTCAGGATTTTAGTCAAATCTACATTCAATGCATTCAACTTCTTAGAGCAATCTAAAACTAATCAGATTCCAGAAGAAAGCCATAATTAACAGTTACTGAAATAGATAACTATGAGAATTTTTTCTATAATTCAGTAATGAATGAATATATGATCAAAAGTACTCTATCTCTCATAATATCTTGGAGATATGTATAAGTCTATGAAATCCAACAGAAGTAAGAGGAAAGCTGATGTATTGCTGAGCTCACCCCAAAAAAACTATCTTAGGAGACTGATTGTGATGGTGATAACCCTGGGGTTCTGAGGAGGTGAACTGGCAGTGTTGAGTGAAAATAGAATATGTGTCAAAGACACACATTCTAGAAAAACAAGGACTTCTCAACTATCCTCTTTCCTTCACTTACACTTTATCAGGAAAATCATTCCCCACCTGACATCACCAAAAACAAGTCAAAATCCCAAAATCCAGCAACGTTAGCTCAGGACAAACCCAGCTGAATTAGAGGAAATAATTTCATTTAAGTTAGAACAGAAGTGAGGTAGGGGCAACAGGCAGAAAACAAGAGTAGATGGCAAATAAGCAGTCCATGGTGCATCCCCTGTCACCTGTTTCCTTTTCTATTTTGTTGGGTAATGATTACAAGAATTTAGCTTATTAGAAATCACATCACTTTGTCTATTTTTTATAAATGACAAAATTTAGCAAATATATGGAAACAGCTTTATTTCTTGAGGGCATAGAATTGCCTGACTATATGAAATCAATGAATCCTTCCACCTCCAAACGCCATGCCTGGCTTATTGTCTGACTATATTTCCACCTTTTATCAAAACCCCAGATATGAACATTGCAGGAGGAAAGCCAGTGCGTGGGAGTTCACCTACCAACCTGAGTGAAACTCCTTACATAGGCAGCTAATTTTCCTAAGAGAATATGAGGCTACCCAAAAGATAATAACAAGAAATAGTACCAGGAAAAAAATGACATCTTAAATTAAAAGAATTAGGAAAAAAGAATCAATAAAGTCATCAGAACAAGAAATTTAAATGAGCATCATAAATTTTTCAAAGAGATTAGAGGATGATTGATAGAGTGAGCCAGATGTGACAATTACAAAGAAGAGCTAATTTGTAAATAATGTGTTTAAAACAGTAATAGTTTAAAATTGTCAATAGGTAGCCTGAACTGTAGAGTAAATAAAGGAGTTTAGATAATTAAACAAATGTTTTCAATGCCCAGGCTGAATAAGAGAGAAACAAGACATTTATAAAGGAAATATGAGATATCTAGATATTAGGATAAGTGAACATGTACATAAACACATACACAGGATCATGACCCTCAATTTAATATTTACAGGGGAGGAAGTGTTGAAATAAAATTTGCCAACAAGGTAGATCAATATATTTCTTCTTTATTTGACTCAATAATATTAAATTATAATGGAAGACTGAATTTGAAAAGTAAATTATTCATCTATGGCATTACTTAAGGTAAAACTGAATGTTTCCTATGAGAAGATGAAGGAAAATAAACATATTGATAAGGAAGACAAACCCTTGTTTAAAAACAAAACACTACTGCTTTATGTGTATTCCTGGCCTTAACTGCATTTTCAGAAGTTGTAAAAAGTAGCTTTCTGGAGGCCTGTGCTGTGGCATAGCAGGAAAGGCATCGCCTGCAATGCCCATGTGGGCACCAATTTAAGATCCAGCTACTGCACTTTCTATCCAGCTCTCTGCTATGGCCTGGGGAAGCAGTGCAAAATGACCCAAGTGCTTTGGCCTTTGCACCCACGTGGGAGACCTGAAAGAAGTTCCTGGTTCCTGGCTTTGGATTGGCCCAGCTACAGCTGTTGCAGCCATTTGAGGAGTGAACCAACAGATGAAAGACCTCTCTCTCTTCCTCTGCCTCTTTGTAACCCTATCATTCAAATAAATAAATAAATTTTTTTAAACAGTAGTTTTCAAAGATGTCATTTCTCTTCTGTAAAGATGTGACCATCTATCACAGCGTGAATTATCAATTGATATTGATTGCACACTGTGATGAACAGGAATCATTTGTATGGGGAACATAAATCCAGGAATCATGTTTAATGCTAACCTCCTAACTGAAATAATAAGTGTTTTAAAGTTATTTTTCCTTAGTGTAATTTTCTTTCCAGTAGAACAGGTTAAAGCAGTTATTGACCTCACTTCTGGAGTCCATCAGCTATTCTTTAGGGCCACTACTTTTTTTTTTTTTTATTGCATAGGATAACCATGACCATGTCTTTACACTGTGCCACACATAACTGTTCTGTGGATGGAAAAAAACTAAATCACACAGCTTTGAGCCAATTTACTTCCTTTAAAACAGGTCCTATTGGGATGCTCTGAAGAAGGTCTCCCCACAGAGACCTGTGGAAATCAGGAGAGGGGCCACAATGCCTGTATTACTATTACAGTAAGACAGGATACACTGAAGAAGAAGGAAGGGAGAAGCTGATTGCCTCAGCTCTCTCTCTACTCAAGGATGCCTCCCCCTTGAGAGAGGGAGAAGAAATTGAGTCCAGATCTTAGATGTGAAATCTAGTACAAATCCTGCCACAACAAAAACATAATAGAGCTCTCCCAGGTTAAAGATAAAGGGAGGATTCCTTAAGACACAAGTTGGAAAAAACACACATGCACACATAAAGGGGTCCTAATTCACTTGACAGCAGATTTGTCAGCAGATATATTACGGTCATGAGGGAGTGGGAATGGACTTTCACAGTATAGGAAGGAAGAAACATGCAGCCAGGAAAACTTTACCCAGAAATGCTATCCCTTTGATATAAAGGAGGGATAAAGACACCCCCAGGCTAACAAAGGCAGAGAGAATTTATCATCACTAGGTCTGTGTTACAAAAAATGTTGAACATCAGAAGAGAAAATATCAGAAGGGAGGAAATTCACCACTAAGAGTTCTGAGCTCTTCAATTTGGTAAACATGGTACATAAAGTATTCACATCTTTAGTATGAGTATCATAAAGAAAACAATTAAAAATAATATCTGTATCAATAGGTTAATAAATGGGCATTAACGTCAAATAAGACAAGATACAAACTGTGCAGAGGAATGGGGTAAAGTGTAGAACTATTTATTATCTTGTATTATATTCTTTTCATTTCCTTTCTTATATTTATCATCAAGGTCAAGTTGTTGTAATTTCAAAAAATGTATTATTATTAAAATATGTTCTTTGTAAGCTTCATGGTAACTACAAAGGAAAAATGTATGAGGCTTACCAAAAATTACAGAAAAGTAGTCACTTATCCACAAATAGAAGATAGTAACATAGGGATAAAGAAAGTAATGAATTTAATAATAATAATGTATTGGTATATTAATTACTAAAAATATATTTAGAAAAACAAATACCAGAATGCTATTAGTAAGACCAGTAATTACAATCAATTTAAGTAGATTAAATTATCCAATTAATGAAAAGATATAACATAGCTGAACAGTTGAAAAAAGGAAGACCCAACAATATGCTGCTTACAAAGAGCACACTTTACCTCTTAGGACATACACAGATTGAAAGTAAAAGTATGGAGTAAGATATTCCATGAAAATTGACACAAAGAAAGCAAGAACAACAATATTTAGACAAAATAGGTTTTAAATTAAAACCAGGAAAAAAGAGACAAGTAATTACATAATGAAAAAGGGGGCCACAGCACTGAGAAAGCCGCCACCTGTAAAGTTGGCATTCCATGTGGATGCCAGTTCAAGTCCCAGCTGTTCCATTTCCAATCCATATCTCTGATAATGGCCTGGGAAAGGCAGCAGAGGATGGTCCAAGTGTTTGGGGCTCTACAACTAGCGTGGGAGACCTGAATGTAGCTACTGGCTCTTGACGTACACTTGGCCCAGCACTGACCACTGCAGCCATCTCGGGAATGAACCAGCAGGTGGAAAATCTTTGTCTTGTCTCTTCCTCTCTCTCTCTCTGTAACTCTTTCAAATAAATAAATCTTTAAAAAACATTTATAATGATAAAGGGTTCAATCCAGCAAGAGGAAATCAATCTCTCATTCTCTCTATTTCTCTCTCTCTCTCTCTCTCTCACACACACACACACACACACACAATATTGGGACAACCAAATGCATACAACCATATTAAGAAACAGTAGGAATATATTACATTCTCAGCCAACTGGACCACATAGTGAACCGTAGGATGTTATATCTAATAGCTGCAGAGCACATATTCTTCCCACGTCACATGGATAGATTATCACATCTCCAGGATAGATCATGGTGAGTCATGAAAAAAAGTCTGAATAAATTAAAAGAATAGAAGTCCTATTATCTTTTCTAAATACAATGTAATAAACTAGAAATCAATAAAGTTTTAAAACTACATAAAGAAATGAAAATTGAACAACTTACAAATGAATGCCAAATGGAAGAAAGAAATTAAGAAATAAATTAAAAAATTTTAATATGAATGAAAATTGAACCATAATATATATAAGACCTATGGAGTACTAAAAGCAGTAACAGAGAAGTTTAGAAAAGCTAACGCCTACATCAGAAAATTAGAAAAAATATACTTATCATTGCACCTCAAGAAATTATAAAAATATTCCAGTTCCGTGGCTCAACAGGCTAATCCTCCGCCTAGTGGCGCTGGCACCCCGGGTTCTAGTCCCGGCCGGGGCGCCGGATTCTGTCCCAGTTGCCCTTCTTCCAGGCCAGCTCTCTGCTGTGGCCAGGGAGTGCAGTGGAGGATGTCCCAAGTGCTTGGGCCCTGCACCCGCATGGGAGACCAGGAGAAGCACCTGGCTCCTGTCTTCGGATCAGTGCGGTGCGCCGGCCACAGCAGCCATTGGAGGGTGAACCAACGGCAAAAGGAAGAACTTTCTCTCTCTTTCTCTCTCACTGTCCACTCTGCCTGTCAAAAAAAAAAAAAAAAAAAAAGAAATTATAAAAATAAGACAGTTTCAAAAAAAGCACAAAAAATAAAACCTAGAGCAGAATGAAATGGAGATGAAAAATCCACAAAAAATCAATGAAAGGAAAATATTGTTCCTTGAAAATATAAACAAAATTGACAAACACTTATTTAGACTCAGGAACAAAAAAGAAAGAAGAGTCCAACAATATAAATCGGGGACAAAGGGAGACATTACAATTAACATCACAAAAATACAGAGGATTATTAGCAGGAGTTGTAAACAGCTACATGACAAAAAATTCTGTAACCTGGTAGAAAAGGAAAAATTACTGGATACATACTCCTTACAGAGAATGAATCTTGAGGAAATAAAATATCTAATCCTATCAATAATGCACAAAGATATAGAATCAGTAATAAATGTGGCCCCATCAAAGAAAAGACCAAGAACAGATGGCTTCATGTCAAAATCCACCAAACATCTAAAGAAGAGTTCACTGATTAGTCCCCATAAAAACAGCAGCAAAAGGACTACCTCCAAATTTGTCCTATAAAGTCATTAATGATTTTACCCTGAAGAGACAAGAACACAGTAAAGAAAGCAACATGTGAGTAATCTCAATGAACAGAAACAAAAATCCACTACAAAATATTTCAAAATCCAACGAATAGTACATTAAAATATTGCTCAGCATTCATTGCAGGGATGCAAAAGTAGTTCAACACATACAAACTGGTAAACACGATGCACTTCATCGACAGAATGAAAGATAAAAATCATACAACCATCTTAATAGATGCAGAAAACAAATTTAATAACATATAACAGTGATTCATGATAAAAAATCTGAACAAATTAGATATATAAGAAAAACACCTAAACATCAAAGAGACATATATAAGCAATCAGTTAACATTGAATAAAACTTTTATCCGATATGGTGTTGGCAATCCTCCCCTGGGGCGTAGCCAAGAGATAGCTAAAAATGACAGTGTTTACAGTTTTATTATTTTAGCTCTGCCAGCAAAAATCCACAATAATAACAAAAGTTGAACAGTGGAAAATAAGTTGTTAAATGAAATAGTTAAATACTATTTAGGGGAAAATTAGTTCAGTCTGCTTCATTAAGTAGAAGATAGTGAATAATATCACTCAAGTCTTTCATCAACATGAAAATGAGAGAGAGAGACGAATAGGGAGGACCTTTTCCGTCTGCTAGTTCACTCCTCAAAGGGCCACAACATTCCAGGCTGGACCAGACTGAAGTCAGGATTCTGGAGGGACATATCACCTGGGTCTCTCTCATAGATGGCAGGGGCTGATTCACCTGATCCGTCATTCACTGCTTCACAGGATGTGTTAGCAGGCAGCTGGAATGGAAGTGAAACAACCAGGTCTGGACCTGGATAGAGATTAAAGTAACCTGAAGAATGGCTTAATCCACTGCACTACAATGCCCACCCCTAAACACATTTTTTTATGATTTAATAATTAGAAGCTATTTAAAAACAGATGTATTTATTTGAAATGGAGAGTGACAGGGAGAGAGGGAGATAGATCCTCCAACTGCTGGCTCACTCCCCACATGGCCTCAATAGCTGGGGTTATATCAGGTCAGAGTCAAGAGCCAGGAACTCCAGCAGAGAGAGCTCCCTACAAGGTTGGTAGGCGACAATGCTTGGAACATTTTCCACTGCTTTTCCAGGTGAATTAGCAGGGAACCAGACTAGAAACAGAGCATCGGGATTTGAACCAGCATTCCAGGATACGGGATGCGGCGAGGTCAGGTGGCAGCCTGGCCCTCTGTGCCACACCACCAGCTCTAGGAGACATGTTTATCAACCACTGATTTCATATCAAGTAATAAAATAACAACATAAAGAAAAATGATATCTTTGGGAACTGACTGGGGTATTGTTTTCAATCGTCTTTGGCTAACTCCTTTAAAAGATAACAGAATTCTTCTGAGAGGGAAGACACAGAAATCCATTCCCATTAAATCAAATAGTCCTATAGTAAAGCTGACAGCCCTAGCCGGGCAATAAATTAGATCTATGTCAAAGTGTTCTTACTGAAGTCAGGTATAAAACTGATGAACTTGGACACATCTGTTGATGTCTTCAGAGGACACAGGTTTTAACTTAGATGAAAACTGTTCTCAACATTAACAATTAAACTCATGAAAATCTTTAAACATAGCAAAACATTTTTTTCAGATAATGATAAATACTCCCAAGTACCTGCTAAACTACATAAAACAGAGTTTTCAATATCACCATTCTTCATCGATCATAATGAAGAAAAATTCTTTATTTTATTGCAAGTAAATTAGAATAACATGTTTAAAGAAGCTGGTAGTTATTTAACAGGGAATGCTGAATTTGCCTGGTAACTGAGATAACTTGTAGTAATTAAAAGATAAATTAGCATTTATATTTAATTATAAAGAAATCTATACCTCATTTAGTATTTAATTACAAGTTGCTCAAAGTAACTTAATTGCCTCATGTATTTTCCGATTTACTTAAAATTATATAATAAATAACATTATTTATTAACTTTAGAGATTCTTTTATGAGATTAACTAAATATTCTGTAAAGCTTAGGCTTTCTCTTTTTTATAACTAGTAAAAATAGCCTACAGATTTAGTTTTCCAATACACATTTTTATGTTATATTGGAAAATATGACATTATCTGCAAATTCTGTTAGTATTAACTGCAAATTCCACAGACTTTGCCATACTTAGAAGAAGCCTTTTTCTTTGACAAACTGCATAATTTCACATTGGAGTTCTCTCACCCTTGAAGGAATTTTCAAGGTGACATCCTTGACTACTCAAGGGATAGACAATATGACCATTTAAATAAAAAGTCTCCAGCAGAATTGGCTCCCTATCAAAAGAAAGCATCAGACTGGATCCTGAACAGAAGAATGAACAAGGATAAATAAAGCATAAAGACGCAAGAGAAAAAAATACAAAGTAGGGAACGGTTTCACGTTTAATGATGCAAAAAGGTGATCATAGCACCTGGCAAGCGTGACATGTCGCTAGCTGTATCGTTAGGGTGATGAACCCCACTGTTGACGTCTCTGACCCTCACTTTGTCCTCCAGTGTTAACCTTCTGAGGGTATGTTCAGGTCCTCAGTTGTTGCTATACACTAAGAACATTTCCTCTGATATTCTGAAAATATTCAAACATTGTTATTTTGGAATAATACTATCAGCAACTGACAAATAAGAAGAAAAATGATTCTTTTGATGGTAAAATGTGATATATACCCGTGAAACTATTTTTTGTATCACATATTACTCTTTATTTCAGGGCTTTTCAAATGTGTTGCACCTTGTTCCAAGGACAATTGCACTTGAAATACATAACCGAAACATAGTCTGAAAGTCCAATTTCCCAGTCAGAAGTTAACTTAATTTTCTAATTTATCTATTCCATCCTTCTCGGCAACTACACATTTCTGTTAAAAAATTTAGTACTCCTCCAGCAAAAGCTGAAACAAATGTCCTTAACGCCAATAGAGAAATTCAGACAGTGGTTTTAAAGAGCAGAATCACATTTAGTCCCAAAAGTACAAATCAAGAAATATTAAGTTTTAATTTAAAAATTAGAAGTAGACTGATGTGTGCTTAACTTTAAGGAAAATATAAATTTAAAAATAAGTTTACTTCGCAGTTTGATGCATAAGATGATATATTTCTTCTGAATGAGAACAGATAACATGTGCTTAACACTTATGCTATGCCAGATGCTGTGCTATGATTTTTAAAAACACAGTTAGTACTTATTTTATTCTGTGAGGTAGGCACATTTTTTTTGTTTGTTTATACGGGCAGAGATGCTGGGTAATCAGAGCAAGGTACCCAGTGGTAAGGGGGGGAGACAGGGTATGAAATGACGCAATCTGGTTTGGTTGCATGTCCATCTTCACTCCGCTAGGCTTTCCAGGATGCTCAATGATTCTCTGACAGTAAGAAGTACACTGTTTTCTAAAGACAATCCCAACAACAGATACTTGGAGAAGTTTCAAAATTGTTCTTTATACAAAATTGAAATTCCTATGAAAATTAAGTGTTCTTTAAACGTTTATTCTCTTATCTTTTTTCATAACACTCCCATAGCCTTTGTCTCTTCAGGAACAGTGTTTTCCTACTTAGTGTTTGCTGAATTATTTATTTAGTAGAGGGTTAAGCTTATGGTTGTAAAGTAAATTGAAAACATGTCATTATAAAAATTAAATGAAAAATAAGAAAGGAGAGAGTGTGGGAATGAGGAATGGAGGGAGGCTAGGCTGGGAAGTATCATTATGCTATTAAAACAGTATATATGAAATGCATGACATTTGTTTCCCTTATATAAATTTAATTTTTTTAAAGATTTATTTATTTATTCGAAAGTCAGAGTTACACAGAGAGAGGAGAGGCAGAGAGAGAGAGAGGTCTTCCATCTGATGGTTCACTCCCCAGATGGTCTCCCACGTGGGTGCAGGGGCCCAAGGACTTGGGCCATCTTCTACTGCCTTCCCAGGCCATAGCAGAGAGCTGGATAGGAAGCAGAGCAGCCGGGACTAGAAGTGGCGCCCAAATGGGATGTTGGTGCCTCAGGCCAGGGCGTTAATCTGCTGTACCACAGCACCAGCCCAAAACTTTTTAAAAATATTAAAATTTCTACAGTCATCTGGTACACAAGAGATACATACACATATTTTGTATGTGATGGTTGGATTTACATCTATATATTTTAGCTTGCCTTATTAAACCATCAGGTAAGAATGTCTGCTGGACCCAGACTAGTTCTCTAACATTTGCGGTTGTTTGAGGTTGAAGAAAAGTTGTCACGTGGTTACAGATGGCATATATAGAACTACTGAAAATAAAACATTTCAGTTAAATGCTAATGGTACATAGTAATTACATGTCATTTTGAATTAGTCATTAAGAGGTAAATATAGTGCAAGGTAAGATTGTTTTCTCTAATACTGATAATATCTGGTAAATTTCCCGAGTACCCTGATTTATTTTATGAAAAATCTAAACAGAATCATGTTGTTATCATTATGTTATTTAAAACAGTAATAGCAGTCATGGTACCTTTTGTGTATACCAAAATAATAAAATCTTCAACAATAAGCTATGATACCCAAGGTAGCGTTCAATGAAGTCTTTAATAAATTAAAGATCAGAGGTGGCCTGGCAGTATATATGCAAGCCGCCCTTTGGTAATTTGCTTCAAAAAGTTGTTTGACAATTTGTCCTTTAACCTTTGAAATCTTCTCAAGGGTCATTCCACTTGTTCATTGTTCACTGCATAGGTCAGTCAGTGCTAAGTGTCTTGTATACACTATTTCTTAGGAATTCAACAGAGAAAAAAATCAAACACTTGCCTTGTGCGTAGACAATTTAGAGCAAGGTTAAGGCCAGCTGTGCTATCCTAGCACAATTCCAACATAGAAGATTTACAGAAGGGTAAGGAACACTTAAGAAGAGCAATCTAGAAACACTGCAGATCTAGGGATATTGTCTGATCAGGAAAGTTTCCCCAAAAGACATGGCCACAATCAAAACACAAAAAGAAGTAGGCACTGGCCAGGTTGTTGTGCAAGGCTTGCAGAGTTCAGTGGAGACAGAAGGTAAGTCCCAAAGGTGCACAGGTAAGAAAGGAAAGGACAGATTTTCCTTCATTCTTTGTTGCCTATCTTGTGCAATTTGGTTTGTGTATCAGGTGCAGAGAAAAAAATAATGTGTGCCTTTAGCCAGAAAATATTGGTTGCACGAACCCAAAGTGACACTTCCGATGTAACCTTAGGCAGATTGCTGAATTTCTAATACATATATCACTAACACATAAACAGGAGTGAAAATCAGAATCTTTGTTGAAATGGTGGAAGGAGAGCAAATTTTGTTTCTGAAGAACATAGGTAACAGACAGCAGTAATAAATAAACAGATATTTGTGTATTTCTCAACTTTAAGAAAAGTTCTACTGCAAAACAGAAACCTTTGGTATTTCCTATTTCCAACTGTCACTTCACACCACCACTAAAATACAAGTGGCAAACTGATCTTGTGCCTACCATGGATACTTCTCTCAAGCCTTTAAACAGAGTAATATTCTTAAACGTAAAGTAAATTTAGGTACTACCTTGTAAGAGTTCGCCAAAGAATTTCAATCGTACAATACCTTATTGATGCAGCCTCCATTTGGCTGTACAGACTCACTTCAGTCCCTTTGCTTTCAAGCAAATTTCTCCAGCATCACTGATCTCTATACATTTCAAAGATTCCCCCAATTCAAGCAATGAATGAGGGTTGCCGTTTTTTCACTTCCTTGCCGGCATTTGGTAGGATGTTTTATATTTTAGCCATTCTAATAGTGTATAGATGTCTTTCAATCTAGTTGTAATTTGCAATCCCCCATTGATGTATGGTTTCAACATTTTGTTATATGTCTGCTTTCCATCTGTATATGTTCTCTGTAAAGATATCTCTAAAGCAATTTCACACATTTCTAGTTCAGTATTTTTTGCTCTATTACTATGGGTGTTGTTTGTATATTATCAGTGAAAGTACTTTATCAGACAAGATTTTGCAAGTGCTTTGCCATTTGTGGGTTGTACATTCATCTTAAGAGTATCTTTCAAAGGGCAGGAAGTTTAAATTATAATGAAATAAAAGTTAGCATTAGATTTCTTTCATATTTTCTGATATTTCTAAAAATCTTCAAGCTCCAGGTTACCTCAATGTTCTCCTATGTTATCATTGAAGAGTTTTATAATTTTGCATTCCATATATCACAGAATGAATAACCAGTCAATCTTACTCACTACATTCTTTCAAGCGCTTAGGTAATGCTCAACAAGATTTTAATAGATGAATGGATCCAAAATACTTTAATGATTAGATATTTCAAGTCATATTTATGATATATACCTCTGCATTTCGTGGAAGAAACTCAGTGCCAGCTAATACTATCACTGAGACAATTTGATTCAAGAACACTCTTAGAGATTGGAAAATATTGTTAAAATTTCCCTTTAAGTATTTTCTCTGGGAGCCGGTGTTGTAGTATAATGGATTAAACCACTGATTATGACCCTGGCATCCCAAATGGGCATTGGATGGAGCCCCAGGCACTCTGCTTCTGATCCCACTCCCCGCTAATGTCCCTGGGAAAGCAGTGGGGGATAGGCCAAAGTTTGGCCCCTGCCACCCACATAGGAAAACTGGAAGAAGTTTTTGGCTCCTGGCTTTGGCCTGGCCTTGACCATGGCCATTTCAGCCATCTGGGGAGTGAACCAATGGATGGAAGATATCTTTGTCTGCCCCTCCTGCGCACATGCGCGCGCTATTTCTCTCAATCTCTCTGTAACTGATTTTTCAAATAAAAGAATAAATCTTCAAAAAATATTTTCTCTGAATAGCCAAATGGGTAGAAAACATTTCCTAGATAACACATTGGCTTTGAAGAAATACATTTTCATGATATACCATCATCCTTTTCTAATGAAACAGGGACTGTGTGAAGTACTGTATGTGACATTAAAGTAACTTCTGACTTTATAGAGATTTGCTTGAAATAATATAATATGGACAAGTCAATACCATTCTGAAGTTTACAGGCATGAGCATTTAAAATACTGTCTCAAAATTTCGTTACACAATGCTTGACTATCTGAAAGAGAGCCAGGCTAATCAATTTGATATGAAATCTTTGCACATGACAGCTGCTGAAAGCACTCATCAGATTCTTTCTCACAATAGACTTCTGCCTCATTAATTGTAAACCTGTTTTTGATTCTGCTGCCCATGACAGTCTCCAGAGGATCACGGAAATGACAAGCTTCCCTAATCAGCTCATAGGAATATTACAACAGCTTTTCAGAGAAATGCAAAGCCAGGAATACATCAGTCAAAGGGAAATATGCCCCTCTCTATGGTTCTGCATGTCTTTTTAAGACAGATGCAAGAAACTGGAAGCAATGGATACCATAATTATGTCTTGTTACCTAAAAACCACATGAAAACTGTAACTGGCTATAACCATATTATTTCTAAAACAGAAATATAAAATAGAACACATTTTGGTAGAAGAAACTTTTTAAAAGAAGTAATGCAAAAAAAAAAAATTCCACTTGGCCATGGGCTTTATAGAATACTTGTCAATAAAGTATTTCTTTTAATTTCTATTCCTACATAGTTATTTCAGAGATAGGTTAATATTTTAAATTTTAAGCATTAATAAATGGTACAATGGTTTATCAAATACTTCAAAATTTATATATGCAAGGTCTTCAGGAAGTTTATGTAAAATGCGTATACCAAAAGCATTTCAAAAATTTGCATCAAAATAAATTTATTTAATTCTACTCTACACAAATTTTTTAAAATCTCCTAATATTATGAAATAATCAAAACAGCCAATACTTCTCTCGTGATGTTCTTAAGGAGTCTGAGTTTGAATAGATGTGTGGAGATCCATATTTATCTTTCTACAAAAATGAATTTCATGTCTGAATGATATGAGTGATCTGGTTATCTGACCTATATGATTCCCTGTTCCCCAGATTGTTTGGCTTTACTACTTGTTACACCAGAAAACATTGTGTAAAATGTTATCCCCAATAGTTAGAATTCACATGTTTTATAATTTTAATGTTACTATGGGGCTGACTGATCCATCAGATTCCACAGCATTCTCAGTGAATGAAACGTGCGTGGGAAAGTCTGCAAGTCTAATATTTAGAACCTGGAATCAATTTCCCTGCATGATAATGCTGCAAAAAGTGTGTAGGTTCAGAAATCAGGTAACAGAACAAAATATTTAGGCTTTTAAAAGAAGATCCAAGGATTATCTCATCGCACTTTATGATTCTCTGTAGAGATGTCCGAAAGTTCTCTTCCCCTGGAGCAGGAATATTTTTTCTCCCATGCACATGACATCAGGGGAGGACCTTGCACACTAGAGCTGGGGGGCTGTGGCTTCTCAGGACTGGCTATCGAAGGTGACAGAGCTGTGTGTTTTGTTTTGTGAAAAGAGACCCTATGTGTGAATGGGGCAGGGTAAAAAAAGGGGAGGGCACTGACATGCGGGATGAAGGCAGAAAGAACTTCTGCTCAGAGCCCCTGACACACGTGTTTGACTCCTGCATGTCTCTTAGTTCTTACTGTCACCTCAGTGTGGAAGAAAAAAATCCTTGGAGAATGGCAGAGCCTGCAGAACCACTGCTATTGGGTCCCCATATGTTGTTTTTGTATTTGTTTACTCACGTACAATTTTCTAATCAGCATCAAATAAAAATCAGCTAAGAGTAAACACATTAAGTGTTTTTAATATAACACTGTATCACACAAAACCCTTGCTTCTGATTGTCATCTAAATACAAAATTATCTGGGCTATGATGGCACTCAAAATGCTCCTAGTTTTCTTCTAATCAACTGATAGGTCGTGATTTTTTCACACTGATGTGTTTTAGGATATTTGGTTTTATTAAATAGGCTCAATTAGGAAAGAAACATGCATGAAATGCACAAAAAAATCTTTTTTTTTTCAGTTAGTACATAAAGATACATAGATATTCAGATTGGTAATGAAATAGAAAGAATCTCTCTCTCCTGTTACCAACTATAAAAATAAAAGGAGCATAGTAAAAAGCTTAAGATAATTCATCAAAAATTACCTCTCTGGCCCTTTCTTTTCATCAGTGTGCCCCTGAAAGTGTTCTGAGTTTTTCTGCTTTTAAGTATTTTTGGCTCACGGCATTCACCACTCTTGTTTAAAAACCTCCTTCTCTTATTTCTCACATCTTGAAAGCACTTAAAACCTATCTGTGGGGCTGGCGCCATGGCGCAGTGGGTTAATCCTCAGCCTGCGACACCAGCATCCCATATGGGCACCAGTTCTAGTCCCAGTTGCTCCACTTCCAATCCAGCTCTCTGCTATGGCCTGGGCAAGCAGTGGAAGATGGCCCAAGTCCTTGGGCCCCTGCACCCGCATGGGAGACTGGGAGGAAGCTCCTGGTTCCTGGCTCTGGATCTGCGCAACCCCGGTTGTTGCGGCCATTTGGGGAGTGAACCAACGGAAGGAAGACCTTTCTCTCTGTCTCTCCCTCTCACTGTCTGTAACTCTACCTCTCAAATAAATTTTTAAAAAAAATTTTAAAAAACATATCTGCAAATTGATTAATTTTTTCCTATTTTCTTTTCCAGAAAGGGTAAGCGATCTACATGCAAGGTAGAGACTGACCAAAACTCCAACAATGAAACCTAGAATTGCAACAAACAGGACATAGCTGTGATCAAGTGACCACACACAAGGGTCTTCTCCATCTCTTGGCAACACTGAGATTCTCCTGGAAACACTGCACCACCCCTTCCCAATGTTTCTTCTACCTCACTGGTTGCTTCCTTTCAACCCTGTTAGCTCACTGACTTTCAAATGATAAATCATTAAAGGCATTATAAATTAACACTCAGTTTGTCTCTATGTTCTCCAGAGAAATGTTAGCCAAATCTTTCAATACCACTGCAGCTTATTTTCTCAAAAAAATTTTTGGGCTGGCGCTGCGGCTCAGTAGGCTAATCCTCCGCCTTGCGGCGCCGGCACACCGGGTTCTAGTCCCAGTCGGGGCACCGATCCTGTCCCGGTTGCCCCTCTTCCAGGCCAGCTCTCTGCTGTGGCCAGGGAGTGCAGTGGAGGATGGCCCAAGTGCTTGGGCCCTGCACCCGCATGGGAGACCAGGAGAAGCACCTGGCTCCTGCCATCGGATCAGCGCGGTGCGCCGGCCGCAGCGCGCTACCGCGGCGGCCATTGGAGGGTGAACCAACGGCAAAAGGAAGACCTTTCTCTCTGTCTCTCTCTCACTGTCCACTCTGCCTGTCAAAAAATAAAAAATAAAAAAAAAATTTTTTTGGTTAAATCTTTCCTCCATGATCTATATGGTATTTGTGATGATGATAATCTTATACTCAACAAAATCAAAACAGATACAGTGCTTCTAGTTTTGACCTATAACCTGTCCTTCACCAACTCAATATATGTCCCTAGATAAAACGTCTTTGCAAACCAAAATGGTAATCATTAGCATCATTCACAAGAAGAGACATGAGAAAGATTCGTGGTAATTTAAAAATATATCCTAGACTTGATAATTTTCCCTATTTCCCTCCTATAATATCTTTAAAAGCTTACTTACCAAATAACCATCCCTTGATTTCTCTATAACATGCTTGATAGGTAAAACATGCCAGTGATGTTCAATCATTATTTACATAAAATTCAAACTCCTTCCCAGTATCTACAGAGTTCTGCATATAGAAGAATCCCTATCCACCTCTCAGATCTTGTCTTTTATCGATTTCTCTTACTACTTTAGAAAAGATACACTAAAGTTTTTCCACTCTGATTTATTTTACATTTCCTACCTGTAATTTTTGTCATAAATAGGTTCATGTCATTTGATTTGCAGATGTCAGTTTATATAGTGTATGTCCTCTTTCCAAAAATGGCCTCCCTAAATCTTCCGATCTAAAGTGTATGACTCATCTTCTCATTCACTTTGAGTCATGCATCAGGTTTATTTTCTTTATAGCACATGCCATTTTGGAAATAAATTTTTGTTTTAGTTTATTTACTTGATTATTCTCTACATAGTCTAGAGTAGTATGTAGATTATATGAGAACATTAGACAAACATCGGTATGTTTAAAACAGTAAGAGCTCAATGATTATTCAATCTCCAAAGTAGTGTTTAAGGTCTTCTCTCTAACATTAACGTAACATTACTTTTTAAAACTGTGGCTATTGTTTTTGCCTTTCCTGTCCCATTCTTCAAGTTCATTACTAATCATATTGAGACTCTTCAAAAAGTTAATAAAACTAATTATTGAACACATTAGACTTTAAGAAGTTAAAACATCACATATAAAATCATGATTTGAAGTTCATTAGAACGTAAAATTTATGTATCTCAGCACAAAGCATAATCAGTGGGCAGAATATCAATTTTTGTCTGGATTTTAATAATTCTCTTATTCTCTTACTATATATATGACAATCTTTTTTTACTTAATATTCTCAACTTTTAGTTTAATTATAAATTGGTAATGATTTTAATTACATACTTATGTATTATATATTACATTATACTATATATGTATTTTATATATAGTATATATAATTATATATATTACACAATCATATAATTAATATCTACTATATATTGCATGATACTGTCTTTAAAATATTTTGACAATATGCCTGATTATTACTAAGAGTAAATTTTAACATTATTGATAATAATTTTAAGGCTTGATATTTAAGTTCTCAGCAATCAGAGGAAAATTTTAACTGTAATTAGTGCTTAGATGATGTACAGTCTGCTGCAAATATGGTAGAAATCCTGTAGGAAAGATGCAGAAGAGAGTAAAGTAGTCTGTAGTATTTTCTTCTGTTTCCTCTTCTCATTTTAATGAGAGTTGCACGGGGCTTGAGGCCCCATGAATACATCACAGTACAATGCTCAAAGGAGTAGAGTTGTTAGCAATAACCAAGGGATTAGGGCAGAATTTCTAAAATTGGCTATGTTTGAGTTTCCCAAACTAAATTTACTATAGAATATGCCATTAGAGGTGCTGCATAAAATGGATCCAGGAGTAATTTAATATAATATTTTTTAACAAACTATACAGTTTTTTCCTCAAAAATAAAACACTGCATTAATTTTGTGTGTCAATGTATTTGTGAGATTCTGGTATGACTGACATTCTAAACAGTTTCTACTTTGCCAGGTGGATAATTTACCCATCCCCATGAATGGAAATGAGTAGTCAATTTACAAACATTTCAAATACTTTCAAAATATAAAGAGTAAGAGATAATGCATTCTAGCCAATGATGGTGAACATCCTGAGTCAAGATTTATAAGCTAAAAAGCATACAGTACAGGGGCCTTGTGGCATAGTGGACTGAGCTTCTGCCTGAGGCGCCAGAATCCCATATGGGTGCCAGTTTAAATCCCGGCTGTCCCTCTTCCAATCCAGGCCTCTGCTGTGGCCTGGAAAAGCAGTAGAGGATAGCCCAGCTGCTTGGACCCCTGCACCCACGATGGAGACCCGGAGGAAGCACCTGTCCAATCTGTGAAACATTTTGATACTCTATTTTAATAATAACTTAAGCCTCTTCCAGTGTGATGGCCCTGCCTCAGTCTCCTCAAAGCATTTACAATCTTGTCTCAGGAGCACATCTATTGGTTCTGTGCATCACATCAAATGATGCTCTTCCTGGGTCAACATTCTTAATTTCTTTTGGAATCTAGTCTTCTCATTTTCTATGGCTGTGTAACAAAGTATCCAACATTTAATTACTTTAAGGAACAAATATTTTATCAGATCACCTGATTGTATGACCAGGACATTAGAAACCATGAGCTTCCTTCAAATTTTAAGTCATAGTTCTCCAAATTTCAAAAACTGTTAACATCTAGCCTCAGAGCATATATTATGGAGAATTAGTCAAAAAACATTCGTATGCTTCATGAAAATACCCACTATACATTTATTTTTAATAAGGACTTATAATGCCATTATTTTCTTTGCTATTTATGTAATAGACAAACCTAATGAGGTTTAGCTACTATCATCAAAAACTGAAATATAAGGTAAAGAGAAAGAGAGAGAAGGGAAAGGAAGGAAGGAGGGAGTAAGCAGAGAAAATAAAGGAGAGAGGTGGGCCAACACGGAGCACAAGGTTAAGTGATTTTTAAAATTTTTTTTAAGATTTATTTATTTATTTGACAGGCAGAGTTGCAGAGAGACAGAGGCAGTGGCAAAGGCAGAGACAGAAAGAGAGATCTTCCGTCTGCTGGTTCACTCCCCAGATGACCACAGTGGCCAGAGCTGTGCTGATCTGAAGCCAGGAGCTTCTTCCAAGTCTCCACACCAGTGCAGGGGCCCAAGAACGTGGGCCATTTTCTACTGCTTTCCAAGGCCATAGCAGAGAGCTGGATCAGAAGTGGAGCAGCCAAGACTCAAACTGGTGTCCACATGGAATGCTGACACTGCAGGCTGCAGCTTTTCCCTCTGTGTCACAACGCTGCCTACCCCCCTTTTTTAAAGTATGTATTTGTAAGTTTTTGCTTTCAAACCTGACCATACCAATAAGAGTGTCAGTTTGAATCCTGGTTGCTCTGATTCTGATCAGCTTCCTGCTAAAGTGACTGGGAAGGCAGCTTTATTGGCACAAGTGCTTGTGCCTCCACACCCATGTGGAAGACTAGGATGCTGTTCTTGGCTCCTGGCTTCAGTCTGGCCCAGGCCTGGCTTAGGTGAGATTCTGGAAGAATGAATTGATGAATGCAATCTCTCTTTCTCCCTTCAACCGCCTGCACGCCTCCCATTGCTTTGCCTTTAAAATAAACAAACATTTCAAAAAGAAATGAATAAGTAAGGAGACCAGAAAGCACTGGGTGAAGAAGGGAAGAGGGGAGGGAAACAATGCAGTAAATTATCAGAGGGTTTACGACTTAAACTGTATCAAAATTGTCACAGGTGCTGATATTTCAGAGCTGAATTATCTTCAACACCACAGTAGGTGATAAGGATGTAACAGAGAGATGACAGTTTGGGGGATACTGCATGAGCAAAGACAAGAAAGTGAACAGTAGCAGAAAGTGTAGGGAGCAGAGAGACGTGAGAATGTCTAACAAAGGTTTCCTTCTGGTGAGTAATGAAGGAGAAGGCCAGGCTGAGAAAAAACAGTCATTCTGTGGATACCCATAGAGCTAACGTAAAGAGAGGCAAACAGGGTCTCAGAAAGGGCTTATTGAAAAGCACTGTTGGATGATGGCAATGAGACTTAAGATAAAGTATCCAAGCTGAAATACTGAAAATATGTCAGATGAGAAATACCAAGGCAAAGAGAGCTTCTAAAGATGCTACGGTTAAATCAGGACAGACTATAAGATAAAAGGTTAAGTCTGAGACACATGTTAATAGAAGAATCATGAATTTTAAGGAAACATTGTGGTAAAAAGATTTTCTTCTTGCACTTTTCATATTTTTACTTTATTTGCTTTTAAATGCATAAATACTATTGAAAACAATACTTTTGTCTGAAATACAAAATTTGCATTTATTATCTACTGTAATAAATTTTGTTTCACTAAAAATCATAATTTAAGATAAAATAAATACTATATTCACTTTCATTCTATGATGGTGGAGGACTTTTCTTAAGCACTAAAATGGAAGAAGCCAGAATGAGAAAACTAAGCATTTTAATGTATGTATGTATGAAGATGAAAAACAAATTTTTCCAGCTTTATGATAGTGACTTTTTATTCTTATTTTTATTAGTACTTAATATTTATTAAACTGTCATGTAATTGACTTTGCTCTCACAACTAAGCTATATAAAACAGTAGCAAAAGAGAAATTATTGTTATTGAAATGCAATTATTTTTGGTACCTGAGTGACACTTTAAATTTTCCATGTTATAGTAGATCAGCATATAAAACATTTATGTAAGAGTGACAAAAAAATGTAAAAGGAGCCACAAAGTGTTAATGACTTAATTCTTCAGAGAAATAATGAATGATTATTTTCCACTACTCTGGTTGATTGCTATATGAGAACACAAACTCATTTAAACAGTATCCCAAGGGAAAGGGTATTCTTTGTTATTTCTTACTGAAAGGGATTTCATGATACATGTCTGACACTGAGCTGAATAACCCCTGATGGGATTTAAAAATGTTCTCACAATAGGCAGAATTTTTTTTCAAATGCAAAGGCTAGGAAAACTAATATGGACTCAGACTAATTCTATTTTACTTTTAATTTTTTTTTTTTTGTTTTCTTAATTTTTAGTTTAAGGGTTTTTGTTTTTGTTTTTTAGCTTTCAACAGATTCAGTATAATTCATAGATACAATTGCAAGAATACAACGAAGAATACTCCCCACATCCTTCCCACCCTCCCAAGATTTTTTATTGTAGATTTGGAGAAGAAAAAATAGAAGAAAGGAAAATGGTATGCATAACAATTACTTTTTGCAGTATTCTAATTCAGTGACAACTACCAATTAACTCATTACTTCATGCATAAAGTTGTAACAGTAATCAGTAGAGTTAGAAGGCATTTACGGAAAATCTTAAACACCTGTAAATTAGTTTTCACTTGCTAATTCCACAAATTTTATTTTATAAGTAATATTAATATGAAATATTATAACATTTTTCAGATTTTGTCTACTTTATATACCTGCATTTTGGGTATGTTAGCACATCTTAGTGATACTTCCCTCTCTCTTTCCCCTAGTTTTTGAAATCAGTTTTTCTTTTGACTTATGTGAAAAGTAATCATTATATCCATGTGGAAACCTCTGGTGCCTTGCCTCCCTATACAACCAAGACATTTTTCTCCATCAGAGCAATCATCTGAACCACAATATTTTCTTCCCATTGTCCTGTCTACATAGTGATGGATCTCACCAGCAAACAACCCAGTGTACCTGAAGAACTCCTTCCCAGTGGGCAATGTGAGGAGCCTTGCTAACCTTGGGCATTTTAGCTTCTCTTTTGTTCCTTATTATGTTTCCTTATTGTGATTATTTTGGCAGTCACATTTTTTTCTCCCTTCTGAACCTGTCACTCAATTTTCAAATGACTTCATTTAAAAATACTTTCCTTTTCACTTACAAGAATCCTAATAAAATTCTGATCTAAAATATTTTAAAGATATGATATTAATTGAAAACCAATTCAAACAAAACAATTCTCTAAATCATGGGTGCCATGACTTAATGGCTATATGGATGTCTCTATTCTCTGTTAAAATGAAATATGGATTGATTGAAATATGGATAGCTTTGTAGAAATGCTACCTTGTTTCATTGAATTTGTGTGAAAAAATTTATCAATTCTTTACCATACAAAAGAATTTTTCTACAGAACAAAACAAGATGAAACTCATCTATCTGCATATTTATGAACATTCATCTCATTTCAAAACCAGTATCAACTGAACACAAAGCAATGACAGGTGCACTCCATTCCTGAAAGCAAACAGCTGCACAAGAGGCGGGGTCAAGGACACAAGCATAAGCATGCATTTGGCAATCAGTATTACATTGGATATCCCTTCCTTCATTTAGTAGCAGCAGCAATATCAGAAATATGGATGACATGAATTTCAATGAAAAATAATTCTTTACCGTAATCATTGAATACATAGCCTGATATTATTTTCCTTCCAGGCAGAAGCAAAAGAACCTATTTATTAGCAAGAAAATTACCCATTGAGTTAGATAATATCAATAACATATGGTCACTTGCTGGGAATTTCAAGGCTTGGCACTGATTATATAATTTGAAATCTGCCTTCCAGCTCTGTAGTTTAATTTTGGCTCCAGTGCCAATAGTAATAGAATGAAATATATTTACTTCCAACATGTACAGCTTATAAAGAGAAGAAATAGACTGATAAGTAATGGATAACATAAAAGTGATTATAGAAAATCAGTGGAATTATAGTCACCTAGTTTCCCAGTAATTTAGAATTTGTGATAAGTAGACATCAGATAAGTCCATTATTATTTCAACATCACATGTGAAATAAGCCTGTCTTCAAAATGAAAAATACAAACTAATGGTGTGTGAATGTATGTATGCAGGTACATATATGTGGGTATGTGTGTTGACATAGGTGTTGTATGTACACACACGGCAACATTTGTTGTCTTCCCTCTTCCCAAATGAAAGAAAGACAAAATAAAAAACAGAAGTGAACTTGTGATATTTGAAATGAGTTATTAAGAAATATTTATCACTAAAAATGAGAGCAACAGTCTACAACTAATCTTTGGCCATCTAGACCTACCATATGAAAACATCAAAAAAATTCAAGCTTCTAGCTTAAAGGAATATAGAAGAAAATAACTAATTTAATATTTTAAACAATCATGGTTCAAAGTACTTTCAACAGGATGACATACTAAATAAGATGAATGATGAAATTTTAGAGAAATATATTGAAGTTCTGCATTTAAATTAAAGTAAGATGGATGTAAATGTTACTACTTCATGCAGTAAATCAAAATCTAATTCTCCAAAACTGCTTACAGATGTAACAGAGAATACTGGTGTTGTCTTCACATATTTGAGGGACTCATGGGTAAGTGCAACTTGTTTTAATTTCATCTAAATATTGAAAATAAGGACATTTGATAGAAATGGTACAATTTTGGTTGTCTACAACTTCTATCAAAGCACAGTAATAATAAAATATGATAAGTACTCCATTGTTATCTGGATATAGGGTAATGTTCTTTCTCTAGAAGGCTAACATTATATAAGTAAAATAATTGGAGCCAGTTTTGTGGCACAGCAGGTATAGCTACCTCCTGAGACACCAGCATCCCACATGGGCACCAGTTCGAGTTCCAGATGCTACATTTCCTGTTAAGCTCCCTGTTAATGGCCTGGGAAAGCAGAGGAAGATGGCCCATGTATTTGGACCCCTATTACCCATATGGGAGACCTGGATGAAACTCCTGGTTCCAGCCTCGCTCAGCCCTAGCTATTGTGGCCATATGGGGAGTAATCAGTAGATGGAAGACCTCTCTAACTCTGACTTTCAAAATACACAAATAAAAATGATAATAAACCATGCAGTCCATGAAAAGAGTTTAGAATTGTTTGAGGCTTCTAAATACTATTGAATTCCTCACATTTAACATATCTGAAACAAAGCAGGAACTGTGAAAGTATGGATTAAAAGAACGAACAAGAATATGAAAGAAAATGTTATTTAGGATTAAGTTATTTTTGCACCATATACAGTTTTGATAACATTTACACATTCAGTTTGTGTTTTAAGAAAAATAGATGATCTTGAAGCCAGTATTATGGTGATACTGCTTACGATGCCAGTATGCCTTATGGGTGCCGGTTCAAGTTCTGACTACTTCACTTCCAATCCTGCTCCCTGCTAATGTGCCTTGGCAAAAATAGCAAAAGATGGCCCAAGTGCTTGGGCCCCTGCAATCATGTGGGAAACCCAGAAGAAGCTCCTGGCTCCTGACTTTGGCCTGACCCAGCCCTGGCTATTGCAGCCATTTTGGGACTGAATCAGTGGAAGGAAGATCTCTATTTATTATATCTCCCTCTCTAACCCTGCCTTGCAAATAAATAAAATAAATCTTTAAAGAAGGAGAAAAATAGATGATCTTAAAAATATCTTCCTGGGGAAGGTGTTTGACCTTGTGGCTAAGATGCCACAAGGGGCAGCCTCATTCCATATCAGAGAGCAGCTCTGCTCCTGATTCCAACTTCCTGCCGATGCTCCCCTGGGAGGCAGCAGATGATGCTACCTCAATAGCTTCACGCCTACCAGTCATGTGGGAGACCCTGACTGAGCTCCTAGTCCCCAGGTTAAGCCCCAAGCAGGGACTTTTTTGGGCATTTGGGAAGTGGATCAGTAAATGGAGTTCTTTCTATAAATACATACATACATAGATTCAGAAATTTTTCCAAATACGTATTTCTATGATGTTTTACTTGGAGACATTTTATAATATCAAAGTGAGAACTGTAATCCAGAAAAAAACTTGCCTTTTTGTAAGATAGCACATGAATAAATATTTCAAATAATTTTAAATTTTAGAAAAATACAAACTAGGAGTTAAATTAAAGACAATAGTCAAATTAGTCCCTAGTGAACCAATTTAACTTAACTCTAATTACCTTTAGTTTCAGTCCTCTCCTATGAGGAATTTTGATGTGAACAATTTCAGATATAATACTTTTTTAATGAAACAAGAAAGCAGATGTTACTCATTTGGAACCAATATTTGCACACAACAAAGTAGACTGAAAAGAATTGTCAAGATTAATATAAAACGAGTGAAGAGAAGTAATAATTTTAGACCCTCATTTCAGTATCTGACAGTCTTGTAAATATGCACAGGCATTTGCCACAGGAACAAAGATCCATTGTGATGTGCGTCACAAAGCCACTAATTTTGATATTGTTTTTACCCAAACGTAAACCTGTGTTAAAAATACACAGTAAAATTGGTAACTGCAAAATCTCACTGTCATTCTTTAATTTTTCTTTTGAAACTTTTGCCAAATAAAGATCCACTTATTTGTTCAGAAACAATTACGGTTTTATTTCTTCAAAACCATATTTTTTTTCTTCCAAGTTTCAGTGTTTCTTCCCTTGGACTATTGTACCTAGTCTAGTGCAACTGCTCCTTGTCTACTCATTATGAGCAGGGGTGCTAATAAGCAGTTACTTACAAGTATGGACTGAAGAAAATACAGTTTGAGATTATAAAGAGCTTGTTACACACCTTGAATGCCATAAAAACATAGAAACAGAAACCAGGAGAATGATAACTAATTCAAACTTCATAAAATTAGTGGGTCTTTGTTTATTTCTTTAAGGAGAGATGCTTGAAAAGATAAGAGTGAGATTGGAAAGAGAGTAGAAGGGATGGCTGTGGAAAACAGAATAGGATATCTAGTATCTGACAGGCTCAAGAAAACACTGGAGTGTTTGCAGAACTACTGTAGGTTCAACAAGCATGAGACAAGGCTGGTAGGCTGGTTTGTCCTTAATTCTGAGGTAAATGGAGAAATAAGAAAGGATTTTCAGTAGCAGAAGCGTGTCACTAGATTTATGATCTAGGTGGGTAAGGAGAAATTTGCCAACACATTTAAAATACATTAAATGAAAGGAAAAGTCCTGGAGATTAGATAAAAAAAACTTTTAGAGAAAGCAAGAAAAACATCAAAATCAGAAAAAAGAGACTGAAAAAAAGATGTAAGCATGAATTTGGTATGGAAACAGAGATAATAAAATTCAGATGTATTACCTAAGCAACTGTACCTAAGCAACTCAGCAGAGGGTAATGCCATTCACCTATACAATAAAACAAGAAAGAACAAACAGAAAGAAATTAGCTGTTACACTAAGGTTATGTTGCTAGATATTTTGAAATCAATGAGACTGAAATTGTTACTTGAGGACAACCACACTGCTATTGTTGATAGGTTTCCAAAAACTGAGGGAGATGCTGGCATACTTATTTAGTCTGAGTGTCATCACGGTTTAATGGCTGAGTTGAAATTATGAACACAGGTGAGTTAACCTACAGGAAAAGACAATATAAAAAGTCAATCCATAGAGAAGAAATTCAAACAAAAAAGGCAAATAATATTGAAAGAACACCCTGTTTATATGCAATGCTTTGTGAAATACCCATATTTAAAAAGATGGTGAGTGGGATGGCTGGGTTGTATGGTAGGGTTATGTTCAGGTTTCTGAGGAATCTCCAGACAGACTTCCATAGTGGCTTAACCAGTTTGCATTCCCACCAACAGTGGGTTAGTGTCCCTTTTTCCCCACATCCTCTCCAGCATCTGCTGTTGGTAGATTTCTGAGTGTGAGCTATTCTCACCGGGCTGAGATGGAACCTCATTGTGGTTTTGATTTGCATTTCTCTGATGGCTAGTGATCTTGAACATTTTTTCATGTGTCTGTTGGCCATTTGGATTTCCTCTTTTAAAAAATGTCTATTGAGGTCCTTGGCCCATCTCTTAAGTGGGTTGTTTGTTTTGTTGTTGTGGATTTTCTTGTTTCTTTGTAGCTTCTGGTTATCAACCCTTTATCTGTAGTATAGTTTGGAAATATTTTTTCCCATTCTGTTGGTTGCCTCTTCACTTTCCTGACTGTTTCTTTTGAAGTACAGAAACTTCTCAATTTGATGCAATCCCAAATGTTAATTTTGGTTTTGACTCTCTGTGCTGCTGGAGTATTTTCCAAGAAGTCTTTGCCTGTGCCTATATCTTGCAGGGTTTCTCCAATGCTCTCTAATAATTTGATGGTTTCAGGTCGTAGATTTAAGTCTTTAATCCATGTTGAGTGAATTTTTGTGTAAGGTGATAGGTATGGGTCTTGCTTCAAGCTTCTGCACGTGGAAATCCAATTTTCCCAGCACCATTTATTGAATAGACTGTCCTTATTCCAGGGATTAGATTTGGATCTTTGGTCAAATATAAGTTGGCTGTAGACATGGAAAGCGGGATACACAGCAAACTCATAGAATGGCAGATGTCCTAAACAACACTCTGGCCTCAGAATCAGCCCTTAAGGCATTCGGATCTGGCTGAAGAGCCCATGAGAGTATTGTAGGCATGGAATGCCAAGATACCATGGGAAAAAAAAAAAAGACCTAACTGAAAGATCTCTGTGAGTGATATCCCAGTGGAAAGAACGGGGACATCAAAGAAGGAGGTACCTTTCTCTGAAGGGAGGAGAGAACTTCCACTTTGACTATGACCCTATCGGAATAAGATCAAAGTCAGCGAACTCTAAAGGCTTCCATAGCCCTGACAACTCATGACTAGAGCATAGGGAGATTACTGACGCCATGAACAGGAGTGTCAAATTGTTAAGTCAGCAACAGGAGTCACTGTGTACTTGCACCCCATGTGGGATCTGTCCTTAATGTGTTGTCTAATGCGAAGTGATGCTATAACTAGTACTGAAACAGTATTTTTACACTTTGTATTTCTGCGTGGGTACAAACTGATGAGGTCTTTACTAATTATATACTGAATTGATCTTCTGTATATAAAGAAAATTGGAAATGAAAAAAAAAACAGCCTGGTGTTAAATTGGAAATGGCATAGAAAATTAATTAATTTTAAAAAATATTATGTAGGATCTCTGTCTTCAATGTGCTGTACACTGTTATTTAATGCTATAACTAGTACTCCAACGGTAGTTTTTTCACTTTGTGTTGCTATATGGGGAAAACTGTTGAAATCTTTACCTAATATATACTAAACTGATCTTCTGTATATAAAGAGAATTGAAAATGAATCTTGATGTGAATGGAAGGGGAGAGGGAGCGGGAAAGGGGAGGGTTGCAGGCGGGAGGGAAGTTATGGGAGGTGGAAGCCATTGTAACCCATAAGCTGTACTTTGCAAATTTATATTCATTAAATAAAAGTTTAATAAATGAAAAAAAAAGATGGTGATTATTGAGACTAGAGTTGATGCAAAGAAATCCAGTTTTATTTAAAAAGCAAACCCTCAGGTGGTGGAAGATCTCCCAGTCAAGACCAACTCAAGTTCTCCAGTTAGCATAAGACCTTTTGAAAGGAATAGAAAGAGTAGCTAAAGAGGAGGTTAGGAACACGGGAAATGATATAGGACCATCTGCATGTTGGTCTCTGCCCAGGTGATGAGCAACTGGTCAGTCATTCCTCACTGGAGGCGGACTACTTTGCAAGTTCAGCTGACTTTCTCAAGGCCAGTTTCTGGAACTGAGAAGCAACTGTTAATAGTCTATGAAACCATAAATAGGCTGTAATTATTATATTAAGAAATGACTAAAAATTAGGAAAGACACAGAAAATATGCTGCTGCTTCCCACACACATTAGCAGGGAGCAAAATCAGAAGCAGAGTAGCCAGGATTTGAACTGGTCCCCTGATATGAGATGCAGGAATTATAGGTGGTAGTTTAACATGATACATGATAACATCAGCCTTTAATTTATTACTTTTTGATATTTGTCAACAGAGGCAGCAGTTAATGCATCAATTTTAACACTGAAAGGTAGTGGACTGGGATTGTAGCATACTGGGAAAAGCCACTACCTACAATACCAGCAGCTCCACTTCCAATCTAGCTCCCTGCTAATGGCCTGGGCAAAGCAGAAGATGGCCCAAGGGGTTGGGCCCCTGTAACCCATATGGGAAACCCAGAGGAAGCTCCTGGCTCCTGGCTTAGGCCTGGCCCAGCCCCAGCCACCTCTTTAACTCTTTCAAATAAATAAATAAATCTTTAAAAAAAGACTGAGAGGGATGATAAGAAGGACTCATTCTAATTTTAGCTACATGTCCACCTGTTATACTGATCTCCAAGGACTTTTGTCCACCATATGTTGAAAATTTCAGCTTAGAAGTCATCCATGCTCTTAGGCTATGTTTTTGTCCCTTAACAGATGTTTTGTGTTTTTTTCTAAAAATACTTCACCTCAAACCCAACTGCAAAATAACCAGATGGTTTCAAAAATATCTAGAATGCATTCACGCTGAGTACCATACTGCCTCTGTTGCATGATAGCACCTTTCTCATCTGTTCCTCCCATGCTGATTCTATAGTAAGCAACAGATATTTAAAGGTAATTTTACAATCTTCTTCCAACACAGATGCAAGGGAATGAGGAGTGCTTGGATACCTCCTACAATCTAGCTGGATTCTTATGAAAGAGTTTCCTTTGTGGGACCATTGTGAACCAAAACTCCTTGTAACTTACACAAGTGTTTGGATATCAAAATAACTAGGAGGAAAGGTCTGGATTTCTTTTTTTTTTTAACTTCTATTTAATAAATATAAATTTCCAAAGTACTGCTTATGGATTATAGTGGCTTTTTATCCCCCATAACTTTCTTCCCACCTGCAAATCTCCCATCTCCCGCTCCTTCTCCCCTTCCATTCACATCAAGATTCATTTTCAATTCTCTTTATATACAGAAGATCAATTTAGTATATATTAAGTAAAGATTTCAACAGTTCACACCCACACAGAAACACAAAGTGTAAAGTACTGTTTGAGTACTAGTTATAGCATTAATTCACATTGTAAAACACATTAAGGACAGAGATCCTACATGGGGAGTAAGTGCACAGTGACTCTTGTTGTTGACTTAACAAATTGACACTCTTGTTTATGGTGTCAGTAATCACCCTAGGCTCTTGTCATGAGTTGCCAAGGCTATGGAATCCTTTTAAGTTTGCCAACTCCAATCTTATTTAGACAAAGCCATAGAGTGGAAGTTCTCTCCTCCCTTCAGAGAAAAGTACCTCCTTCTTTGATGGCCCATTCTTTCCACTGGGATCTCACTCACAGAGATCTTTCATTTAGGTAATTTTTTTTTTTTTGCCAGAGTGTTTTGGCTTTCCATGCCTGAAATACTCTCATGGGCTCTTCAGCCAGATCTGAATGCCTTAAGGGCTGATTCTGAGGCCAGAATGCTGTTTAGAACATCTGCCATTCTATGAGTCTGCTGTGTATCCAGCTACCCATGTTGGATAATTCTCTCCTTTTTAATTCTATCAGTTAGTATTAGCAGACACTAGTCTTGTTAATGTGATCCCTTTGACTCTTAATCCTATCATTATGATCAATCGTGGACTGAAACAGATCACTTTTACTAGTGAGATGGCATTGGTACATGCCACCTTAATTAGAATCCCCTGGCATGTTTCTAACTCTACCCTTTTTGGCAAGGCCGATTGAGCATGTCCCAAATTGTACATCTCCTCCCTCTCTTATTCCCACTCTTATATTTAGCAGGGATCACTTTTCAGTTAAATTTAAACACCTAAGAATAATTGTGTGTTAATTACAGAGTTCAGCCAATAGTATTAAGTAGAACAAAAAAATACTAAAAGGGATAAAGTATTTAGTTGTTGATTGACAGGACAAGGGCTGATCAAGTCACTGTTTCTCATAGTGTCCATTTCACTTCAACAGGTTTCCTTTTTGGTGCTCGGTTAGTTGTAACCGATCAGGGAGAACATATGATATTTGTCCCTTTGGGACTGGCTTAATTCACTCAGCATGATGTGTTCCAGATTCCTCCATTTTGTTGCAATGACCAGATTTCATTGTTTTTTTTTTTTTTTTTTTTTTTTTTTTTTTTACTGCTGTATAGTATTCTATAGAGTACATGTCCCATAATTTCTTTATCCAGTCTACTGTTGATGGGCATTTAGGTTGGTTCCAGGTCTTAGCTATTGTGAATTGAGCTGCAATAAACATTGTGGTGCAGACAGCTTTTTTATTTGGCAATTTAATTTCCTTTGGGTAAATTCCAAGGAGTGGATGGCTGGGTTGAATGGTAGGGTTATATTCAGGTTTCTGAGGAATCTCCAGACTGACTTCCATAGTGGCTTTACCAGTTTGCATCCCACCAACAGTGGGTTAGTGTCCCTTTTTCCCCACATCCTCTCCAGCATCTATTGTTGGTAGATTTCTGGATGTGAGCCATTCTAACCAGGGTGAGGTGAAACCTCATTGTGGTTTTGATTTGTATGTCCCTGATTGCTAGTGATCCTGAACATTTTTTCATGTGTCTGTTGGCCATTTGGATTTCCTCTTTTAAAAAATGTCTCTTGAGGTCCTTGGTCCATCTCTTGAATGGGTTGTTTGTTTTATTGTTGTGGAGTTTCTTGATCTCTTTGTAGATTCTGGTTATTAATCCTTTTTATCTGTAGCATAGTTTGGAAATATTTTTTCCCATTCTGTCGGTTGCCTCTTCACTTTCCTGACTGTTTCTTTTGCCGTACAGAAACTTCTCAATTTGATGCAATCAGGTCTGGATTTCTTGGTCATAGCATTGTGCATATCTAAGCCTGAAAACACTTTTCTCTTAGCCTAAACATCATTTACCAAGGATACCATTAAACTTTTTAATGACAGGTAATAAAAATTTTTGAAGCCATCTTATGGACAATTTTACTTATTGATACATATGTTAACATGTCCAGAAATGACTAATCTTTGTGTTTGGCAATGACTGATACCTGGAACAAAGCTTGGAATTAAAACGTCTCTGGATTGGAATCTCATCCCAGCCACACTGAATAAGCAACTTTGTAGCACTGAGAAAACTCTTCAGTTTTTGGTCTGTTTCTCTCACTGATGAATGAAGGAATTATAAAATGTGTATTTTAAGATCATTCCCAGTCTCAGCACTATTAAGCCAACACTTCTGTTCAGATGATGGAGACAATAACAGATTTCAATGACACCACGTGTTTTGATTTTGCATACAAAGATACAAAGCATATAAACCATTTCTGGTCCTAGAGTATCAGAAAGAAAAGTTGACACTTTTCCTTCTTGGTTTAATCAATGTTAAGTTGCAAAATCTAGATTAAATAATACCAGTATCAAAGAAAGCACAATTTTAACAAATATCAAAGCCAGCACAATTATAACTACAGTCAAAGAGCACTCACTGCAATAGCTTTCAAAACAATAAACACTGATCTATCAAGGATGAAAGGTAGGCTTTTCTCACTTCTCATCTGTAATCTTTCACTTGATTCCATCAGAGATTCTAGAGCTATTTGGGGAATTAATATATTAAGGTTGTTGAAAAAAGTGTTCATGATTAAACACTAACATACGACAATCATCAAAGTTATTTATCAAACATGTCAACCAGAAAACTAACATTAATTTTTGATTTACCTACAAATGGATTTTAGTTAGTATTTTATTCCATAATTAAGATAAACAAAAATGGAAAAAAATCCTACACAATTAAATAAGATTTCATATTTTAATTAAGAAAAATAATTGTAAGATACATTATTTTAAGACATTTTAAAAACTCTATATTTTTGATTATATAGAATCTTACAACTTTTGTGATGTTATAACATTAAAAGGAATATTGTAAATGGTTTTTACTTCAAAGAGCCATTTTTGTGAAATAAATTATCCTATTTAAATTTATGGCTAATAGGCAGATTTGCTGTTTCTTTCCCAGGCCTTAAGTCTTTACCTTTTTTTAGTCTAAGCAGCACCAAGTCTTAATTTTTTTTTAAGACTCTCAGATAAAATTTCCACTTTCTGAAACATTTTGTATGAGCATGAACTCCTTCACATCAATAAGAAATTAAGGCAGAAAAGGAAAGCACTACTTGTAACCTGGACAAAATCATTAGAATTTTTACTGAAATAAATGCTACTTTTTTTTTTTTTTAGCAGCAACACCTGTAATTGTAACTTACAGGATAGGATAAATTCAAATAAAAAACTAGGAAAACTTGTGTTCACTAGAAAGAGAATCCCCTGGCTCTAAGGATGAACGAGACTATCAGTCTTCATAAAGAGACATCCTTGTGAGTTTTGGCTCCTCCATCTCCTATAGGACAGTTGGTGCTATCACTGAAGCTATTAATAGTCAACTCACCATTCTTGGTTTTTGAGCCTTCATTTGCTCTGCCTCTCAACATTCCTTCTACGCTATGCTGATATCAGTAGCATTGTACAAAGTTTTAGACACCATGTACATTCTCTTTAAGTACATTATGTCCTGGCAATTACACACAGGGAAATGTCAAAGATGTCTGATTAAAATTAAAAGCTTCATATATCCCTTTTGTTTAAAAAAAAAGATGTTACCTAACTAATATGTATCCCAAGATGAAAAGAATATGCAAAGTCAAATGCTGGTATAGTTGGGTATATTCAAGGTAAGAATAAAAGTAATTTGAATTTCAAAAATGAGAAAATCTTAACAGAATCATTCAACATGAAGAGGATAAACAAACATATACACGATATTCTATATAACTCTTCAGATATTTATTAATGGATAAAACTATCATGTTCTCACCCTCACCAAACATGCTGTTTCCCAATGCAGAGTTTCAGTACCTCTATCTAAAATTAAGTCCCCACCCATCTGCAACCCCATGAGCAGACTGAATTTACCCTTCAAGATTCAAAATAAGCACCATCATCTTATGGAAGCATTTAAAAAACTCCAAGCTAGACATCGGCCAACACTATTCAGTGTTTCAGCACAAGTTGTTTTTTACACAAGACTTACGAAATGTGTTTGTCTTTTTACCTGAGATTATCGATGTAACTATTTAGTGTTACCATGTTACAGTCTGAACAAGATTTAACTTCCAAACTTTGGATTTCAAACCCCAAAGTGGAAGTTACTGGTAATCGGAAGCTGGAAACTTAATCCAGTTACAGTGTGAAGGAGGTGGGGCCTAGTGGGAGGTCCTCAGTCGCTGGGCCTGTGCCCTTGCTCATGAGAGGCCTGTTTATAAGGACCTGAGTCTATCTCAGCTGTTCTCTCTGAAATGGTTAGTTAGGTAGCCAACAAGCATTGAGTAGCTGAAGACCACCATCAGCTTGGCTGTGCACAGCACCCAAATCTCATCACCTTCTGTGGAGACTGAACGTGACCCAGGGCTCAGCACCCTCACTCCCTCTTAGGCAGCTAAGCCTCACCCTGCATCACGCACCAGACACCAAGACACCTTCCTGGATACCCTGACTTACAGTGAACCCAACCCCAAACCCTGCTGTAAGGCCACCACAAAACACACCAAACACCAGAGTAAGGGAAAGAGTTTATTGGGGGAAAACCGACAGACCGGAGGGAAGGGGTGAAGAAGGAAAGAGGGAGGAGAGTGTAAGAGAGACAGAGACAGACAGAGGTCAGGAGATGGAGAGACAGAGAGAGATACATGTGTTCAGGAACAGGTCCTTTTAAAACTTTGCCGGGGGCAAGCAGGGAAGAAGGAACAGGGAATCCCATTAGGATGGGGGTGGAGCTTGACATTGGTGGTTGGGCCTTGTGGCCACCTGGCTTCCGCAATGGCAGGAGGGTGGGGGCTACAGCCTAGGATGGTGTCAGAGTGTAGATTGTGCCATAGATAAGACTTCGCCATTTTACTAACACCTGCTCCTTTAATATTCAATCTGGCCTGTCCTAGCTCCACCCCATATCCTACAAAAGGAAAACTCCAGTCCATATTTATGGGCTAGGGGTTGAAATCTTCTCAGAAGGTTGACTATACTCATGTCTGAATATGTACTGTCCCTTTGTTTTTCCATAAACCGCGCTTTTCTGCTCAACTCTATCTACAACTCCCAGCTGTACTCCTGCACCAGGAAAGGCAAGAATCTGGACTCACTCTATCTGGGGCACCCAGTGCCCACAATATCACTGCTTCCTGGCTCACCATGTGAGCCTCTCCTCCATGTACTCTCTGCCATTACCATCCTCACCAGATGCCAAACCATGAGGTCACCTGATCTTATGCCGTGGATCTCCAAAACCATGAGCCAAGATACAGCTTTATCTTTTTTTTTTTTTTTTTTTTTTTTTTTTTTTTTTGACAGGCAGAGTTAGACAGAGAGAGACAGAGAGAAAGGTCTTCCTTTTCCATCGGTTCACCCCCCGAAATGGCTGCTACAGCCAGCGCTGTGCCGACCTGAAGCCAGGAGTCAGGTGCTTCCTCCTGGTTTCCCATGCGGGTGCAGGGCCCAAGCACTTGGGCCATCCTCCACTGCCTTCCCTGGCCACAGCAGAGAGCTGGACTGGAAGAGGAGCAACCTGGAAATATCTGATGCCCCAACTGGGACTAGAACCCGGGGTCCCGGTGCCGCAGGCAGAGGATTAGCCAAGTGAGCCGCGGCACCAGCCCCAGCTTTATCTTTATAAAGTCAGCTTTCTCAGGCATTTTGTTATAATAATTAAAAGCTCAGAAATACACTCTCAATAGGTTGTGAACTCTTTCAGGGTTGCTTCACTCATCAATAAATGAGGGGGTCTTCCAAAAAGTTAATAGAAAAAAAAAACATACACAGAAAAAATATGCATGGATTTCAATCTTTGTTTTACAACAAAATAAACTTATCTTTGAATTCAATTTCTTCCACAAACTTTAAAAAACACTTTCATGCTTAGCACCTAGGAACTGACTTGTTATCAGGGAAAGGTGATAAGCATTCATTGAGTAAGCATTAACTGAATGAAGAAAACAGTAAACCTAATTCTATATGTTATGTTAGATATCACAAAGGTAGAATAAATCCTTGTCATTTTGGGAACAATAAGTTAATCACCCTAGCGTATTTATAAAATTCCCAGTTATTAGTGAGCAGAGTTTTCCATCTTTATTCCCAGAATAAATCAGCAAACAATATTTTCAAAGAAAATACCCTCACCAAATAGTTACATGAGGTTGCTCTTGCTCTATTCAGTGTTGACTTGCCTGGCCTTAGTCCATTATCTGTATGCTTCATACAGAGAAAGAAGCAATGAAAACGAAATAAATTTCACCACAGCATGAGCAAGTTTTACATATTTAATGAATAAAAATTACATTTACACATGTCATCTCCATTTTGGCATGGTTGACAAACCTTTGTGTTATTGAGCTTGTCATGTATGATAAGAGAATCTGTGACATTATTGAATTATTTTCCTTTGATAGATTTTCTTTACTCCATATTGAATTTCAATCATTTAGGTTTTGCTGTTGGGGAGGATACTAAATTTTAAACAATTAATAAATCACCAAGTCAAATGTATGCCTTTTTTTTATGTGACTAGAGAAATATTAGAATTAACATCATTATCTTTTTTGTAATTCAACAGAGTAAATTAAGTTATATTAATTTAGTTATGTACATGGGCACACTAACAGTAAACTAATTTAGGAAATATTTTTAATTCAGTAATTGTCACTGATGCAACAAAGACATAAGCCTCAGCCATTCTTGCTCATTGCCCAAAAGAGAGAAAGTTTGGAATGTATTCCTTGCCCTTGAATCTCAATTGGGTCTCCCACCCTATTACCTTCATATCCCATCCCCCATGGCCACCTGAAAGACCAGTTCCACGAATTCCCCTCATCCTGCTGCCCCCTACTCCCCTCCCCATCTCTAGCCCTCCTAAAACACAAAAAGGCCCAGCCCCTAAGAGGTGGTGCTCAGGCAGGCCAGATTGAATACTAATAAATTTGGTCTGGCTGTAAATTCTTACACTGCCTCCCCTCTTTCTGCGCCTCTTTTCCTAACAGTTATGGTGTCCCGTGTGAGAGGAACCAATCTACAACTCTTTTCCTAGCAGTCACCACGAACAAGAACTCTGTCACAAGACATGTTCAAAATTTTCTGGATAAAATCCATCAAGTCCTGTGAATATTCCTACAGTTTCATTAGTTTATACGTTACTATCCATATGCCAAATCTCCTTTGTCCTTTTTTGACATTTACATGAATCTAAGATTTTATCAAAAAGTAGTATAGACTCATTGTAAATATTCTTAGGTAGAATTTTTACTAGAAAAGATAATTCCTTTTAAATACACCATTTGCTTTACAAGAAATAAGATTGACAAAAAAAAAAAAAAAGAATTACTCCTACATTTACTTATTCAAATTCTACTCTACTTTCCAACCTATGATATTCAGGCTACTAAATTCCTATTGACTAGTTTTATCAATTGATAGGTTTTTTTTCTAATAAAAATTGAAGTGTCCATGTTTTCTCAGTTTGATTACAAATTTCCAGAAGCTTTCACATCACTCATATCAATATTTTCTTCAGAACTGGTCAATACATAAAGAAAATTAAATTTTGGCACAAAATGTTAAATTTTAAAAAACGGCAGTGTCCTTTTAAGTTAAGTCTATTTCTCTTTTTTTGTTCTAAAACCACTGTCACATTTACATTTTGGTTCTGTTTGGATCATGAATATTTGCTTAGCTTTTTGGTTTTTCTTAGAATTTCCAATAGTTCTAAACTTTTTTTTTTTTAACTTGGCAGAAGCAGCATAGAAGTTCCTTATAATATCAGCATTACTAAATCACTTCATCACGGTAACTGTTAGTTGACGTTCTATAAAATCCTGAAATACTTTCTAATGGGAACTTCTGTCATTCGCTGCTTACCATTCTTGAATTCCTTTCCATTTTGCTGGAATATATGTTGAAACTTTTTTTTTTTTTCTGGAAATGACAGATCTTGGTAACAGACATTAGAAGACCCACTATTTACAAATACTTCTTTGTTCTAGATGTGCAATTCTGGTTTCAAAACTATTTCAGTCAAAACTCTGGAGAACTCTCTCCTATATTGTATACTATGATATACTGCTGTTGAAGTCTGACATTATCTGTTTTCGCAGTTCTTATTTTTGTGTCCTTTAACTCTGTAAAATGTGAAATCTTTGTCAACAAGGGTTTGAAAATGTATTACGTGAGTTTAGGAAAAGGGATGTTCTATGAAGCATTTAGTTAGCACATTTAAACAGGTGACTTAGTTTCTCAGGAATATTTGATTCTAATATTTCCTTCAATATTTCCTTCATTTTCCATTATTTCTGTTTGTTTGAGATCTGCTTGCACTGATACTATATATCAATTGATTTTCCATTGCACTGATTTTTGCTCTTGGTTAAAAAAATTGCAATATTATTTTTCAAAATTTTAAAGCAAAAAGTCCTTTTATTTTATTAACTAATTCTTTAACCATTTTAGACTTGGGGCCAGTGCTATGGTGTAGTGGGTAAAGCTGCTGCCTGCATGCCAGCATCCCATATATGCACTGGTTCTAGTCCCAGCTGCTCCACTTCTGATCCAGCTCCCCGCTAATGTGCCTTGGAAAGCAGTGGAGGGTGGTCCGAGTGCTTGGGCCCAAGTGGGAGACCCTGATGGATCTCCAGGCTCCTGGCTATAGATCAGCCCAGCTCTGGCCTTTGCAGCCATTTGGGGAAGTGAACCAGCAGATGGAAGCTCACGCATGACAGCGCTCTTTCAAATAATAAATAATCTTTAAAATATTTTAAAAATAATTTTTAATTTACAGATACTTCTATTGTAACTTTTACCCTGTTTTTGCTTGTATTATTTTATAAAATATATAATCATTGAAACTAAAAAATCAATTGTGATACAATACCATTAATCAAACAGAATTTGCTTAAGGCACCTTGGCCAATTTTTAAAATGTTGCACAATTTTTTGGTCTGATAATGCCTCACGTGTACACTGAGATAAAGAACTTTGTAGGAAACTGACACACAGAGTTGATGAGTCCATCTTAGTGTACCATTCAAAGTCTACTGGAGGGTAACTGTCAATTAAGTATTACTCATGAAGTTAAACTTCAATTACTTGGCTACGTGATATCATAATTCTTTATTGTAAAGTTGCTACTATTCTTTTTATGATCACTAAGCAATTAGTGCAAGTTATTTTCAAAATATGAACACAACCTCTGCCCATACTGTCACTAACTTCATCGTGATTAATGGATCTTGCCTGTAGCATTTGTACTAGGGTACTTTTTGTAGCAAAACAACCTCATCTTTTAAATTTTTTACATGATCTTTTTGAAGTACTCCAAAATATAAATATATATCCTGTATGACAAATGATTACTAGGGTATTCTAATGACAACTGCTTATATCTTGCATTCCTTCTACCTCTTTTAACTTAAATTCTCCTATAAGGAAGAGATGCTTTCTCCTTATATATTTTTTTCATTTACTTACTTAGAGCCATATAGACTCATGGATATTTACTTCATTTAGGATACTATAAGAAGTCATATTTTTTTCATGTCTTGTTCAATGCTCAAATTGCATCAATGCTGCCCTCTGAGAGGATTTTCAGGGTGGCTCTAGTGTCCTTTTAATACGCCCTTATATATTTTCTACTGAATGGCTTGGTTCTCTGGCACCACTACATGATGTAGGCTATTCTTGCCACAGACCCAAAACCAAAAGCTTCCCCAAGGAGCCATAGGTTTTTTCCAATACAGTTTAGAAACAAACACCTGAGAACTAAGAGTGCTATTTTTATTGCCTCTAGTTCTTTATCTTGTTTTTTTGACAGGCAGAGTTAGACAGTGAGAGAGAGGGAGACAGAGACAAAGGTCTTCTTTGCATTGGTTCACCCCTCAAATGGCTGCTAAGGCCGGTGTGCTGCATCGATCCGAAGCCAGGAGCCAGGTGCTTCCTCCAGGTCTCCCATGCGGGTGCAGGGCCCAAGCACTTGGGCCATCTTCTACTGCCTTCCCGGGACACAGCAGAGAGCTGGACTGGAAGAGGAGCAACTGGGACAGACTGGTGCCCCAAATGGGATTAGAACCTGGGGTGCTGGCGCCGCAGGCGGAGGATTAGCCTAGTAAGCCGCGGCACCGGCCTCTAGTTCTTCTAAGTAAATATATTTAAGAAGTTATGTTTAGACATCCTTATATATACATGTATCTATAATTATTTATGCATGTCTACATGTTTGTAATCTGTTAGAAATCTATCATCTATCTTTCTATCCAGCTAACCAACTAGTAATATATCCATTCATCCATCCTATTCCATCTGTCTATAATTTATATAATCTTCTTCCTTTCCAAATAAATTTTAAAATCAGATTTCAAATATATACAAAAATCCTACTGGAATTTTAATTGGAATTACACTGACTCTAGAGAACAAAATTGGAATAATTTTTCCACAATATTGAGACTTCCAGTCTAGCAACATGACATAACTTTTGATTACTTTGGTTTTTTATAACTTTTACTCATTTTTATCACTTTAAATATTTGAAAATAATGTATTTTGTTGAATTTTAACATAATATTTTATTTCAATTTTGTCTGGTACACTGGTAAAATATATTTATTTTCTGAATCCCAATTGCTCATTACTTTAAGTAGAAATAATATTAATATTCTTGTCATTTTTTTTCTTGAGACTTTGTAAGGTCATTTTTAGTTTAATAAAAATCTGTTTGCTTTTATTATCCACATATGAAGCATTTCATTTGTGAATTTTAAATTTATTTCTATTTTTTATGCTTTTAATTTATTTTGCTTGATTATTGCATTAGTTTTAATATCCAGCATAATTTGGAGCATAAAACATTCTTAACTTGTTCCTATTATTGCGGTCAAAGCACGTAAGTCTTCCTAATTAAGTATGATGTTAATAACTTTTTATGGCTACATTTTAGGTGGAAAAAGTTTCCTTACATTCCAGATTGACAGAGAGCTTATCATCAATTAATGCTGATTTTTCAAATGCTTTCTCTGCATCAGTGGGATAGGATCTTGATGCTGTTTTACAAAGTTAAGTTTATTAAAATGATGACTCCTGTTTGTATATGATTATTGAATCTTTCTTGAATTACTGCAATAATTGCCACTTTGTTGCGATGTATTACTTTTGTTATTATTTTCTTCTACTTGCTAATATTTTGTGGAGGATATCTATGTTTTTGAGTAATATTGATGTTTATATTTATTTTCTTATAATATCTGGTGTTATCAGGATTAGGACAATATTGTCCTTATAAAAATAGTTCAGAATTCAACCATTCTCTCCTGTTACCTAAGAGAGAATTTTATATGTGAAATGCTCAGAAGTTATCAGTGGAATGATTTGTATTAAATACTTAGTATTTTCCTTATGAAGGGTTGTAAGAGTGAATCAGTTTCCTACAAGGTGATGGAGACATTCAGGTTATCTATTTCTTCTGGAGTGAAATTTGATACTTTATGTTTTCCAAAGAAGTATGACAAGTTTAATATGTGGAGTTTATGAACACAAAGTTGTTCACAGTAATTAATAACTGTCCTTTTTATACATGTAGCTTCTCCAATAACAACCTATTTTTCTTTTTTAGCACTATATATCTATTTTTGTTCATTCTGTATAAACATTAGTTCCACTAAAATATTTAAAAGTTTTACACTAATTAATTTTTAAATCTTTTTGTTGTATTTGTATTCAATATAATTTATTCCCCCTCTATTCTTCCTTCTTTAGGCCTCTTTTAGGTTTATCTCACTGCACTCCATTCTAGCCTCTAAGGTTTCAGACGAGAAATTTTGATGCTTGGTGAATTAGAACACTCTGAATATGTATTTTGTTTTTCATTTCTCTTGCTGACTTAAAATACTACATTTATTTATAATCCATGAGAACTTGATTATGTCTTGCAGTAGACCTAGCTGAGTTGAGTCTGACTGGACACTTTTGGTGTTTCTGTAATTTGAAAACTTGTATCCCTGCCTAGATTTTCTAAGTTTTATCATTTAGCTCCTTGAATGAGCTTCCTGTACCACCGGCATCTTCAATAACCTCTGGAGCTCCAATAATCCCACTATTTGCTCTTTTTTTAAGACTATTCCAAATCTCCATGTGCTTTCTTCGTTATTTTTCATTCTTTTCATTTTTTTTCTTGGAATATGTCTATTCTTTTACATTGTTAAAATTACTATTATATTCTATTACCACAGAAAGAAATTCGGGAAGACAAAGTGATATTTTGCATCCTCTGGTTCACTCTTCAAGTTCTATCAACAGCCAGGGCTGGGCCAGAACAAAGCCAGCAGCCTGGAACAATAGCCCAATCACCCATGTGTGTGGCAGAAGGCCAGCTATTTGGTCCATCATCTTCTGCTTCCATGGATGTTATCAGCAGAAAATTGGCTAGGAAGCAGAACAGACCTGACCTCAACCAAGCACTCTGATGTACAACGTGGGTATCTGCAGTGGCAGTTTTACCCTCCATGTTGCAATAGCTCTCATGGACTGTGACTTTCCAAAAACTGTTTCAAACTCCCTGATTCTTTCTTACATTTGATCGATTCGGTTATTGTTGCCATCTAGTGCATTTTTCATGTTTCTTCCTGTACTTTTCAGCTCAAGAATCACTGGGATTTTTAAGTACATCAATCTCTGTCATGTGTCTCTGAAAACATACTGAATTATTTCCCTGTGTTATCTCAAACTCCATTGAATTTCTTTTAATAGGTATATTAATTTATCTGTCCAAAAGTATATATAAAACAATCATTGAATGGTTGGTTTTTGGATGACTTATTTTGTCTACTTGGTGAGGTCATATTTCCTTAGAAGTTCCTCAGATTTGTTGATATATGCCAACATATGCACATTAGAGTTGTATCAGAAAACCACAGTAGTCAACACAGTGTATCTCTCATTGACTTTTCGTTTAATTCTCTATGCTCTAATGCAAGATTTAAAAAATCTTTCAATATTGTTGAGCTCCATGTTATAGCTCAGAATGAGGTATCTGTGAATAGTCCATTTATATAAAATAAGCTTATTCTGATTATATTGAGTAAAATAACCTATGAAAATCATTAGCTTCAGATGGTTGAAAATATTGTTCAATCCCCAAATCACAACATCTGGGGCAGATTCAGGCTGAAGTCAGAACCCCAGAAGCGGCCGGCGCCGTGGCTCGACAGGCTAATCCTCCGCCTTGCGGCGCCGGCACACCGGGTTCTAGTCCCGGTCGGGGCACCGATCCTGTCCCGGTTGCCCCTCTTCCAGGCCAGCTCTCTGCTGTGGCTAGGGAGTGCAGTGGAGGATGGCCCAAGTGCTTGGGTCCTGCACCCCATGGGAGACCAGGATAAGCGCCTGGCTCCTGCCATCGGAACAGCGCGGTGCGCCGGCCGCAGCGCGCTACCGCGGCGGCCATTGGAGGGTGAACCAACGGCAAAAGGAAGACCTTTCTCTCTGTCTCTCTCTCTCACTGTCCACTCTGCCTGTCAAAAATTAAAAAAAAAAAAAAAAAAAAAAAAAAAAAAGAACCCCAGAAGCCAGGAACTCAATCCAGATTCCCCTTATAAGTGGTAGGGACCCAATCCGTTGATCCAGTATAGCCACTGCTTTCCAGAAACTGCATTAGCAAGAAGATAGTGCCAGGTGCCAGAGCTGAGTGTCATTCTAGGCTCTCTGATGAGGCATGTGGGTGTCACAAGCAGCATCTTAACCACTAGTTCATGGTCTATTTTATCTACTTTCTCTAAAGTTGTTCTGTAAATTATTCAGAATGGAGTACCAAACTCTTTAAACATAATTGTGCTTTCCCCATTCTTTTTCATTTTAATATTTTTTAAATCTCTTTATTTAAAAATTTAGGTCCAGCAATGACCTTGAGTTTATTATACCCTTTTTCTAATGTTTATACAATTCTTTAAAATGAAGACTTCCCTGTCCAATATTAGCTTTCTAGTTGTCTTTAAAGTATCGTCTTTATTTTGTTTCATGATTTCATCATGTACCTTTCTTCTTCCTTATCCTTTTAACCTACCTATGTTTTTATAAAGTGAGATTCTTATAGACAGCATATACTGCACTCAACTTTGCATCCACTCTGACACATACTGTCTTTTCTGGTTGAGGACTTGGTATGAATTGATGCTGTGGTTATTCTCAGGGACCACACTCTTCAAATTTCTATAGTGACAACCTATCTTAGCACTGTGTTATCTTTTCAACACAATGTCTATTGGCTCTGAGTGCTAAGCCCTCTCTTTGTATTTTATCCAGGAACAGTGTTCTTGCATACTTCTCTGGTACCCTTCTTCCAGCAGTTTTCTGCTTTTCCGTGGTAAAAGCCTGGTGGTAGGAGGTGCTGGGGAGATTGGGTTTTTGTTCATATTAAACCTTAGTTTGAGGCAAGCTCCACACATTTGTAGCTTAGGGTCTGATATTCTCTGTGTTCTCACTCCTCTCCCTGCTGTCTTATGGACCTAGTTCCATCCCTGTCACCTATTTCAGGAACATGTTTTTTTCCTGTTCCCTTACCCTAGCTGCAGTGAATTTGAATCAGAGCCTGACAGTCCCCTTCCCTTCACTGATCATACAGGAATAAGAGAAGTAAAGATGGTGGTTGGAATTTCTTATTCTGACCACACAGGTATTGTTTCCCTCTCCGATGTGTGCAACATACAGAGCACTTTCTTAGAAGTCTTTCTGGTATATTCAGTGACAGTCTGATGTGTTTATTCAGAAAGAACAATAAAAGAACTGCTGGTATTTGTTTAGTAAAAAATTTATTTTTAAAATGCTTGTTGTCATTTGTTCAGAAGGAACTCATAAAATAAAGATTTCCCTGAATTCTGTGCTGCTACAAATTTCACATTGCATATGATACCACATTTGACATAAAGCAACTAATTAGCTACAGTAACCGATTACTCTTCCAGGTGCTTGGTGTGTCTAGTCTACATAAGTGTGTCAGCACATCTCTTTTCTCCTTGTAGGTGCTGTCTTTCCTTAGATTAGGGACCATATCTTTGTTATGTAATGTCAATTTTCAAGTGGGTTTCAAAAAATGAATTCAAAGTTAATCTGACTCTTTTAGATGCAAAGAGGCAAGTGGCACTCCTTTCAGCCCTTCAAATCTAGAGAGCAGAAGCTAGAGTCAAATACTTTTTAATTTACAGAAATCCATTTTTTTATATTTTGTCTTTGTGAGGGAATGTGAATTTTAAGAATATATTTTCTCTAAGAATATTAATGCAATTTAAGCAGTGTTTAGATGCCCAAAATTATTTTTTCTACAGGTGTCATCTTTCATTTTTGTTTTTTCATCTAATTTTTTCTTGATGTTTCTTTTAACTGCCACTCTTTGAATGATCATCTCTATATATATGAACTGGAGTTAGGATGCTTTTTGAAAGTGCTTGTAGTGCTATTCTTGACTATTTCCCCAGGAGTCTTTCCTAGGAATGAAAGACCGTCCTAGAGACCATTGTACATGAGGGAATTTAAGTACAGGTTTTGTTTGAGTGCGTAGTTGCAAAGTTTCAATAAGCTGTTACCTACTTCTCCTCTTCTAAAAGCAAAATAATACAAAATTTACTTTAAAATACTGGCCTTTAAACTTAGAGCTCTGGTCCAAAGGCTTGGACCTCTGCATCCATGTGGCTTTGGGTCTGCGCAACTTCGGCGAATGCAGCCAACTGGGGAGTGAGCCAGAGGATGGAAGACCTCTCTCTCTCTGCCTCTCCTCTCTCTGTGTAACTCTGACTTTCGAACAAGTAAATAAAAATAAACAAATCTTTTAAAAAAAGAGAACTGTTTTGGCAATTTTATATTACTGATATGGTTCTGTATATTTTCCCCATTCCATTTATAAATAATGGATATATATATATATATATATATATAATTACAGTAATGTTAGCAGGATAGTAAAGAGAATACAAGATAAATATAATTTTCAGACCACCACCTTGAACTATAATTTATTAGATTTTTAAAACTTCTATTTTTCTTTAAAAATTATTTTACAATTTAGAAAATATTATGATATACTATAATACTTGGAATTCTGAATACAATTTATAATTTAAATTTATAAATACAGTCATATTATTTTATCTTTTCAAGAATAAAATGTTTGCTCAAAAATTCAAGACAGTTATGGATGTTATATATACATGTATTTGGTCCAGAGAATACACTCTACAAACGATTCTCTTGAAGTGTACTATTATGGAAATTTTACCTCACCATAGCATTTTATAAGCAACAGATTTTTTTTCATCTTGTCTGTTTAAGAGTCCTTAAGCCCAGAAGGAAGAAACAGCAGCTTCTAGACATAGTCTGAGAACAGTCCAATTTAAATAAAACTCTTTAAGAATCTGAGGGCTTAATAAGGACTTTAACCTTGGTACAACAAAGGCAATGAACAAATGCAGACACAGCAACCACAAGCAACCTGTTCCTTCTTCAAAATTTGTCTTTAAGTTATTGGAAGAGCAGCAAAAGAGAATTATAATCTAATATTTCAGTCTGTGCTTATTTTGGAAATTTGAACAACATCCAGACTTTAGGAGTATCCTTTATGGCTTTTTTTTTCATTTTAATTATGATTATTGATATCTGTTTTAGCAGCAAGTAGTATAATGCTACATACGTTTCTCACATGGGTTTTACTCAGCAGCCATGTTAAGCAATCTGTTTCTTCTTTGTAAGCTTCAATTTTAGTTTAGAAAATTGAGACATTTCAACAGAAACTCTTAATTTATTGGTGGCAGAGCTGTTAATGTTTGTACAAATCGAAAAACAAAATCTCTGTAACTGTATCTAAGCACCCTCTGTAATGACTGTTATTTCCACTTTGAAGAATATCTTTGAATCCCATACTTACATATGCAAGTTTTATACATATGCTCACAACTACTTGCCCTGAAGTATAGAAAGTAACAAAATAAAAAATAAAATAAAATAAAAAAGGAAGAAGATCAGGATAAAGAATACCAGGATAAACAGTCAAGAAAAAATACAGCCTGTTAATTAAGCAACCAGTCAGGACTTCCAGAGCAAACAATAAAGCTTGCATAAAATGAGAGACGAGAACACAGTATACTTTAAATCAAAGATTTTATTTTTTCTTCTTCACTTGTCCTGGAGGGTGAGAACCACCCATACAGAGCTGGAGAATATTCGCTACTCCTTTCTCTTAGGGTCTAACCAACTAGGGGTAGAGGCACCTTAACAACTGAAAAAGTAGATGGAAACTTGACTAGAGTTTCATCAACATCCTGTATTCCATAGTTATACCAAACATATCTTCTGGGATTTTCATCCCTGTGGCACACAGAGTCCAAAAGAGATGGTTACGTTCAAAATGTAAATTGATGAGGGACTCTCATTAACTCTGAAAATGTAAGACATCTAAGTAGAAGATCTAGAGTTGAATAAAACATGCAGAAAATCACAACTGGGTCAATAGAAAAAGCCTAGAGAAGTTGCCTTTGCTGTGTTGTTCTTTAAACACAGTCTATTTGTACATTGGGTCTTAACAAGAGCAAACAGCAGATAAATGCTCACTACTCTTTGTCTTCATTCATCTTTCATAACTAAAAACTCACAAAGCAGAACAACGTGACTCCCACTGTTTTATTCAGCTACTTTCATTAACAATGGGCCTACCAGAGAAGTAGATCCAGACTTTCTAGCACCATCCTCGAATTTCTAGTCTGTTACTTTACCTCCACTTTATGATGTCTGAGTGGTCCCAAGGCTATGCAACTATTCACAGGTCTTTCACCTTGTGTGTATTAAATACTAAGGAAACAAAACAGTATTCCAGAAGTGAAAAGTTAGTTTCCTCCCAGTATTAATAAAAAGGCCAACAAGTATCTTTGTGAAGAAATAGAGAAGCTTTTCCTGGTCAAATTCCTGTAGTTCCACAGCTATCACACCTAGATATCTGGAAACTCAACAGCGGACACTTCTTGCATCAGATTAACCTAGGATCTAAGACACTTCCTATTTTTGTTGTCTTAACTAACTAAGGTCATGCAAAACACAAAGCGAGACCACATCAGCTTTCTTAACTACCTTGCCTCGCTGCCTAGTTTAAGTGCATAGACTTCCACATAAATATTTTCCAATCAGTGAATGGATGTGTTGATGAACAAGTCAGCAATGAAACAGATGCCAACATGCTTACACAAAATAATGTGTATTGTATCTCATCTTTTGGCAAAACATGTCTTATTTTTCATCTCTAGAATACAGTGCAAAGCTTAGCCTTTTATTGGCCATTTCTATTTTCATTTGTGCCTAAAGAACTAAGTCAATCAAAAAGCTTCAGCTGAGGTCCAAAAGTCTTAGCTACACAGCATGCAAAATGTTATTTATTTTTCACTTAATGAAGACATATAGGAGCTCTGATTAAATTACCTAATACTCAGATGGCAATGTTTTGCCTACTTAACTTCTCTGTGAAGCAAATATCATTTTTAGTGTTTATCTCCATCTTTTAACTATAAGATCTAAAATGAGTTTGCACTTTCCTTTGTAACTATCTTAGGGTGAAATACAACAGCCGTTTTTTGTGATTGTTAGAGTGGTCCCTGAAAAATGTATTTAAATTTGCAAAGTACTTTAAGACTTAAACTACTGCTCAGGATACTTACCATATTGCAACTACCAATGCTGCTACAAAATGATGTAAGAAAGATTATAGAAAGATTAAGAAATATTATAGGCTTGTCTAAGATTAAGATTTCTTCATTGTTGCTATTCTTGCCATTCTATTTACCCTAAGCTCTCCTATAAATTAGAAGATTTTATAGGAATTTACCTTCTCTTTGCATTCCAGATGTAGATTACTTAAGTAGGTAAAAATACTTTGATGATCAAAGTAAGCTATTTTGGGATAACAGTTCGATTTTCAATAGATTCTTTCCATTTTGCTCATAATTTACATGTGGTAAGAAGAGAAAGTGTTTATAATAATAAGCCAGTTAACTGAAACGGGTCAGTTCTACCTTAGTGACTCATGTTACATCTCCACAAAAATGATGTCATGCAAGGAATTTGGCTTCAGTTGGTTTCTCATACCAGAGAATTCCAGTTTACATCTTTCTGTTTGTGGTAGTCAACATGGTCTTTCCAATCTGCTTCATTAGTTTATTTAGTTCATCTAAAATGTACCTGTTATGCTAGGTCCATTACCTCAAGGTTTGAAGACTACTAAAAGTTAAACAACTGTAGTCAATGTAGCATAGAAAGAAGTACTATGGCAACCATTTTATGCTATTGTTAAACACAGAGTACCTGGAGAGCCAAGACTGAATAGATAGATCTACTACATATAAGTAAGATTTATATATATGCCATCCAAAGTTTCCTGATATTCCCATGTAAACTTTACAACTTAAAAAAACTGGTGAAAATCCAACTAATTTGTTTCTGAGAAAATTTCCCAACTTTGTTCAGTGAACTCTGTTTTTTTTTAATTCAGTTTCCTTTCCCCATGAACTACTGCTTATTAACTGCTGTTACTTTCTGTCTCCTAAGGGGCTTATAAACATACTAGCATTCACATTCAGTATGTTCTTCTCCCCCCATAATATGTTACAAAGTCTATGAGAAAAGAGGTTAAATGAGTGTTCTCCATACTCTTCCATAATTAATCATTAGTCAGACTAAAGAACTAGAATGTAATATTTCCCAATTAATAGTTAACAAAAATGTTAACTATTAACTAATTGATAACTATTAAAAATTAAATACAGGCAGCATGAACATTCTATCACTATAGAAATTCATCAGCTGGCATCATAAATCAATAGTGTAAATGTACCTTTAACATAAATTGTGTTTGTAATCTTACTGTTAGGAAATATACATTGGCAAATATTTAAGAATGAAAAGATAATAAAATTCCTAAGCCTTATATGTAAGTTACATTTTTCAATTTTCTCCGTATTTTAATAAGTAGCACAAATATGACACAATTCTGAATTTTATATTTAGCTATAATTTAAAGTTGAATACCTGGAAGATTAAAATAGATTCATAACTATACAAGAAAATAAAGCATAAATTTGCATTTACTATTCCTTCAAACCAAACTTTTTGCCGTTGAAGAGTTTGGCATCTTACCTCTCACCATACACAAAAGTCAACTCAAGATGGATTAAAACTTAAATTTAAGACCCAACCCAAGACTATGAAACTGCCAGAAGAAAATGAAGGGAAAATGTAGAAAATGATCTACATGATGACTTTTTTTTGACAGGCAGAGTTAGAGAGAGAGAGAGAGAGAAAGGTCTTCCTTTTCCGTTCGTTCACCCCACAAATGGCTACTACGGCCGGCACACTGCACCGATCCGAAGCCAGGAGCTAGGCACTTCCTCCTGGTCTCCCATGCGGGTACAGGGCCCAAGCACTTGGGCCATCCTCCACTGCCTTCCTGGGCCACAGCAGAGAGCTGGACTGGAAAAGGAGCAACCGGGACTAGAACCCGGGGTGCCGGCGCCACAGGCGGAGGATATATGATATATACTGAATGATATATTTTTACACATATTACTGGAGTTAATACACATAATTGCATCATAAAGACTATAGAAATCAGAGAGCTTATGCATTTTTAAAAGGTTTTAAAAACTACAAGGAAACAAGTAATTGAGAGAATTAGGAGGTAATGTCAAAGTTTTGCTCTGGACCCAAATAGTAGAGAGAGTTGTCAGTGAGGCTGACTAGGTTATTTCACATTCAAAGAAAAATTGTCAAAAACATTTCTGCTTTATTACTTAGAAAACTATAGAGCTTACTTGTTATTTTCCAGGGAGCTTTAGCTCATAAACCCCTAGATCCTAGCTTGCTTGATGATAAGTAATTTTCGGAGAGTGTGATCAACTTTTTACAATAGCCAACGCCTTATTAGACAAAAAAATGCTAAGGTCTTATGCAATAATTATATACATATTTTATTGTTTTAACATAAAATGCAAAGAGTTTATTTAAAATTATATCTAAGCCAACACCATTTACTTTTCTGTTAAATATTTAAGCAAACTAATAAGACTAATGAGCAGAGGCAATTAGAAGTAATCATAGTAGGGCAGTTATAGAACTAGTGAGCAGAAATTCATAGTAATAATGGTAGGATGATTATAAGACTAGTGAACAGAGAAAATTACTAGTAATTATGGTAAGATGATAATACTAATAATATGAATATCCATGAAGAAATGTAAATTTAAATTTTTTCTTTCAGTGCTCTAAAACAGCAATTTATTTTACCTTTTTATCCTGATATACCTTTTTGTGTATCTGGTTTACCCTACGCTTTATTATATAGGTAAGGTTTATTTATTTTCTTGCTGTATGAGTGTGTAGTTCACTAATTTTCTAGGCTGCATAATACATAAATTCCCAACTCAAGTCTCCCAGTTGACTATTCTGCATATTTGGGTGGTTTCCACCTTTGAGCATCTTTAAAAAATTGCTGTTATATAAAAGTGCACATGTACAGAAAAGTATGCATATTTGTTGACAATAATGACAAAATGCTAAGTCATATGTAATAAGGATGGTTGCCGACATTTCCCCCCCCGCCCCCATTTGATCCTTTAGTCTTTGTTAGATATTTAAGTTGTTACAGCCTATATTCCTGAGTGTTCTTCAAAGACAAACATGCAAGATTTTTTCAAGATAGAAAATACTTTAAGGGCAGTAAAAAGACTAGAGGTTGCCAGAGGTTAAGAAGAGAGGAAAAATGAGGGGGTACAAATGATTTTAGGGCACTGAAACTGTTACGTACAATACCACAATGATAGGTATGTGCCATTCCACATTTGTCAAACCCATAGAATATACAACACTATAAAAGAACAGTAATGTAAACTATAGAACACGGGGTGATAACAATGTGTCAGAGTAAGCTTATCAGTTATTGCAAATGTATCTGCTGGTAGTGGATGCTGATAGGAGGGGAGGCTATGCATTGTAGGAATAGTAGGTACATGAGAAATCCCTGTGTCTACCACTCAACTTTATTATGAAGTTAAACTGCTCTAAAAAAATAAACTATATTAAAAAGGGAAAAAAGATTACAAATACTGTTGGAGTAACTGAACAGATGTTAACTATTTTTAGTAACAAATAATTGATATTCTTCTGTGTTTTTTGATACCTTAGGTTATTTTTGCTCTTTCTATTTCCTTTTCCAGTAGCACTTCTCTAAACTGCCTGAAGCCGTTAGTGCATTCTCCTTCTTTGTTATGCAGTGTTAAGCCTGAATTCAGTCAAACTTAAAATTCGATTTGACTTGCAGTTCCACTCTTATAAAAGCTCATATTACACTGATCCCTTGTGTCAGTGCAATGTGATGACTTCAAACCAAATAATCTCTCAACAAAATCACTTGAGAATGGAATACTCAGAGTTTTACTTCATACCAACAGCAGGTTAGACTTACTGGAATCACTCGCCATCTCTTTGAAACTATCAATTTACATTGTATCTACAGGCTTGTCTTTGTAGATTGACTTTTGTCAATATGCCCTATTTGACTTTCTGGGTCTGCTTTATAATTTTATTAAAATGTTTAGAAAAATAGGAGATTTGAAACTGCAGTTTTCAGATGTAAATATGAAAGATCTGGGGAAAGTTTTGTTGTTCTATCTTTGAACACTTGCTGTGATATACTGTAGAAAGCATAGTCACTCAAAAGGTCTGACAAAGCAGCTATATGATAGAAGGGTCCAACACATTCATTATCAAAGCTCTCCTTTGCTTCATCTCCAGTGGCAACCACTAAGACAAAAAATGTCAGTTTACTCAGATTCATGAAGTCATCAAAGAAACAATATGATGATGTATGTTCATATGGTGTACTCATATTAACTTAGAGACAATATTTTTGATTGAGCATTAGTGTCTGTTTGGAAGACAAATACCTGTGCTTGATTTAAGAGAACACACCTATCTCAACCTAGATGTGTGAGATTCAGTATCCATCTGCTTCCTACCCATTTCTTCAGCTTGCACTAGCCCAAACTCATTTCTGCATATTTTGCTGAATGCTGTCTTGGTCATTTCTCTCTCAAATCCAGCTGGATGTGGCTTTCCATTTATCATTTAAATAATATCACTGATGATGACTCTGGATCATGCTGGCATTGGTATTTTAACAGTTTTCATCTTCATTATCTGAACTTTTATAAAACTGTCACAATGTTAAGATTACTAAGGTAGCACTATCTTAATAGCATAACATTCAATCTATAGGCGAAGTCAAAGGACTGTTCACACCCAAGATTACAATGTATTTCAGTTGTGCTCTTTAGTGTCATCACTCAAAGTGGTAGAACAGTGGGTGGCCCATTACTGTGAGCCATGAACTACGCTTCCCAGTGTTAACTCTTAAGGAATAAACAGTAATAGTGACTCTGTAAAGCAGACACTCCATTCTCTCTTCATCTGATATTTAAAAAAACAGTGTTGCTTTCGGCCTCAATGAATAGGGTACTTATGAGTCTTATACTTCCCCCTGCACCAGCATCCATTGCCGTAATTTTTTTAATACAGCAAATTATCATGTGACACTGGAGATAGTGACAAAAACAAAATATTTCTTGGCAAACCAAAACAACCGTTCTCCCTTTCAGACAAGGGTACATAGTTAAGAATATTTTGTAAATATAGTCTCTTTTTCCAAGCAAATATCCTTAGTGTGTCTTCCCAGAGATGCTACTGACATGACGGTTTTCATTTCGCATTCATTGGAGGTCCACCCCATATCTAGTAAAAATAGTGAATGCATCAAAGTTTAGCTGCCTAATTACCTCCTACCCATAAGGAGATAAAATGTATGTGAATATACATATACTATGTACAAATGTATTATTCCACTTTTCATTATAAAGTGAATTCATAGAAGAAAAGAATAGTATAATAAACAATTATATTTAGTATTTCATCTCGGAGTTTCCAGTCACTGATGACACGTTAAGTGAAACTTTAACTATAAATTGGGTGTTTCATGTTCAACATTTTCTATAGAAAATCTTTTAAAATAATAAAGTTCACAAATACGAAGATATAGACTATGGTTCCAAAATTGGTAGGTAACATTTGACAAAATGTAAAGGAAAGAATTACTTTATTATTTATTACTGAAGAAATTTCTGGAGTAGTAGTTCTTAATCTTCTTATGCTTGAAATCCATGTTAAGGTGATAACAATCAGATGCCCATGAAAAGGGATCAGTAATTAAGAACATCCATACACAAGTAGCGGTTTCTACAATACGACTGCTGCTGTAGCGTCAGTCTCACTGTATCTGTGAAGCCTCCATTTATTGTAGTTTTAATAGTGCGCTGTTTATCTGTGCAGCCTCCTTTGAGGCAAATCACATAACCTCATGGTACATAAATGTCCTCATTTATACAGTAAATATGCATAACCGAATGATCTCCTCAAATCTCTTATGAAAAATTCTTCTCTCAAAACTAATTTGATGTATCTTTTCCTTCAGTGTGCATCTGGCATTTCCTTTGAATAAAATCATACATATAAAATTTTCATAAAAAACAAAATATTGGCAGAGGAAGAAAGGCATGATGCTGTGTGTTAAAGTGACAGTAAAAGCCAGCACTGTTATGGATTGCACTTATTCTCCCCCAAAAATACATTGTAGTCCTTACCCCTGGTGGCTATGAAAGTGACCTTATGTGGAAATAGGGACTTTGCTGCTGTAGTCAAGTTACAATGAGGTTCAAGAGGTGGACCCTAATCCAGTATGTCTGGCTTCCTTTTAGAAGGAAACTTTGAAAATAGACAGATAAACACAATGGTCAGTGGGAGACAGAGAATGGAGCAATGTGTCTGTAAGTGGAAAAATTTCAAACCTTTACCCAGATCAGTAAGAAGCTAGGAAAAAGTAAGGAGACTTTCTTACCCACAACTTTCAGACACAGGCCTTACTAAACCTTGTTTCTAGACATCCAGCTCCAGAACTCTTGAGTCAGTAATTCCTGTTTTAAACTACCCAGTTTGTGCTGCTGGTCAGGGTAGCCCTGACAAACTAAGATCTCCAGTTAGTCGTGAAAAAGATTTAGAGAGTAAAGGAGTATAAACACATCATTTCCTCTATGAACAACTAGAAGTTCCATTTTCTTTACCTGGTAGAGCATTCCATCACTTTCCTGTGGTCACTGCAACAAATCACTACAAAAGTCACTGCTCCAATCTCTGTCCCCATCGTCACGCTGCCTCCTCCTCTGACACCTTCCAAATCTCCTTTGGCCTCATTTCTACTTGTCATCGAGTTCAAAGCTCATCTGGATAACAGAAATTAAACTTTTCTTCTCCTAACCCAAGTTGTTCACCAAGTAAGTTTTTCCATATGACTTAACATTTGCTCTGTTACCACATAACCTAATATCCACAGGTTCTTGGCTTTGGAACACTGCCATGGCTCTTCAGAGACCAGCATTCAGGGCACTATAAACATCTAATGTTGTAAATGTCTTATAACTACATGCATGCTTTCAATCCCTTAGTGATACTATTCATTATCTACATTTTTTCCATTAAGTTTATGTCTACAGTTCAACACAAAACTGACTTAAAATTTTAAGTGTATTGAAAATATAGTAATCATAATTTTTAAAATTTAAATACTTTATTTGTAAATATTTTACACTGATGAAGGAGAATGGCTAAGTTTCATAGTTACAATTGTTTTGTCACCCAAAGTTATAGCTTACATATGGGTTAACTCTTGGTGTCATACATTATATGGATTTTGATAAATGTACAATGACATAAATCTACTTACATGGGATCATGTAGAATAAATTCATAAGTCTAGAAATCCTCTGTGTGCCATTCATTCAACTCTTTTAGTTACTTTAGTTTTATAGCAAGTTTTGAAGTTGTGAATTTTCCATCTCCCAACACCGTTCTCTCTCTTTCATTTTGGGTTAGATATTTTGAGCTTTCACCCGTCTCCATACAAAATTTAAAATCAATTTCTCAATATCCATAAAATAACCAGCAGTGATTTTTACTGAGATTACATGGAGCCCATAGATAAAGTTGGGAAGAATTTGCATCCAGATGATGATGATACATACTATTTGATCGTTATACTTTTATAATAGGAATCTGATTCTTATTATTTATATCTAAGTATTTAATTTTTGTAGTGTTAATAAAAATTGAATTTTGGGCTGGTGCCGCGGCTCACTAGGCTAATCCTCCGCCTGTAGCACCGGCACTCCGGGCTCTAGTTCCAGTTGGGGCGCCAGTTTTGTCTGGTTGCTCCTCTTCCAGTCCAGCTCTTTGCTGTGGCCTGGGAAGGCAGTGGAGGATGGTCCAAGTGCTTGGGCCCTGCACCTGCATGGGAGACCAGGAGGAAGCACCTGGCTCTTGGCTTCAGATCAGCACAGCATTGGCCGTAGCGGCCATTTGGGGGGTGAACCAACGCAAGGAAGACCTTTCTCTCTGTCTCTCTCTCTCACTGTCTAGCTCTGCCTGTCAAAAAAAAAAAAAAAGAAAAAAAGAAAATTGCAATTTTAATTTCAAATTGCAATGGTTTGTGTAATAAATAAGAAAGAGATTTACTATAAGATATTAATTTGATGTCTTGCCTCCTTGCTATTATCGCTTATTTCTTACAGGCTTTTTGTTGATTATTTTCATATTTTCTACCTAGAAATTGATGTCATCTATAAAAACAATTTTAATACTTCCTTCCCAATTAGTAAGCTTTTTATTTCCTTTTTCTTGTCTTGCAGTGATAAAGATCCTTGCTTTGTTCCTTATTGTATTGGAAAAACATTGCTTTCCACCAGTATATATGATGTGAGCTGTCGATTCTTTTGTAGATGTTCATTACACATGGAGGAAGTCTCTATTACTAGCTTACTAGTTTTCAAGAGTGAATGTTGATTTTTGTTGAATTTTTTTTCTGCATCTACTGACATGATTGTGTAATTTTTTCTTTAGACAGTTTATGTGATCAAATTTATTAATTTAATGTCAAGCATGCCTTGTATACTTGTGGTTAATCCTATTTGGGTATGATTTTTTTTTTTATTTCTTTTGCCTCGGTGCTGGCCTGGACATGATTTATAATTCTTTTTAGATAATATCAGATGTGATTTGCTTATATTTTATTCATTGTATTGCATCTATGCTGGTGAAAGACACTTGTTTATGGTTGCTTTTTCCTTTTATGTTTAGGATAAAGTTGGTTTCTTTTTTTTAAAGATTTGTTTATTTTACTTGAAAGTCACAGTTAAGCAGAGAGAGGAGAGGCAGAGAGAGAAAGAGAGAGAGAGAGAGAGAGGTCTTCCATCGGCTGGTTCACTCCCCAATTGGCCTCACCAGCAGGAGCTGTGCCAATCTGAAGCCAGGATCCAGGAGCCTCTTCTGGGTCTCCCACGTGGGTGCAGGGCCCAAGGACTTGGGCCATCTTCTATTGCTTTCCTAGGCCATAGCAGAGAGCTGGATCAGAAGTGGAGCAGCTGGACCTTGAATTGGCACCCAAATGGGATGCCAGCACGGAAGGAAGGCGGTAGCTTTACCCGCTACACCACAGCACCAACCCCTAAAGTTGGTTTCATAGAAGGAATGAGGAAGTGTTTCTTCTGAAAGACCTTCCAAAGGCTTAGTGTTTTTTTCTTAAATGCTTGGTAAATCTCATCAGTAAGCACATCTAAGCCTGGTACTCTCTGATTTGGAAGGCTTTTATTACCAATTCAGCATCTTTAATAAATACCTATTAAGTGTGTCTTTTAACAAAGGGACAGTACATTTCCTTGTGTCCTTGTGACAGGAGATGGATTTCTAACTCCGGGCAAGGAGCACATTGCTGTTAGGCTCCAATCCTCCAACAAAACTTGAATACAGGAGTGCTGTAGTCCTTGATGCTTTTATTCAAAGAGATGGCTTTTTTGTTCATTTCTTTCAATAAGTCCTTAAAGAAAAGAATGGCCAGGGTCTTCAGTTCGAGTATCTTTAAAGATTAGTATACCTTGCAGAACATTAATATCACCTTGGTCAGTGTCTTTAGACTCCCTTATCACAAAAATGTGTATTAAATACAGGTAACAGTAATATTATTAAAGAAAATATTATTCACTAATTAGTATTAGCTGCAAATAATTAGTATATAAATATTTACTAAATGTTGCGGAATTTTTGAAGCTGTTCTATAACTGTTTATTTTAAACATTTATAAATAAGTTGAATGTTAATACTAGATATTATTTACAGATTGAAAGACACAGATCCACTAGTGACAGAAAAGATATCAGACTACCATTTTAGCAGGTCTCTCTGTTTTCAAAAGGTCTGCTCATACAATTTAAGTCCATGCTTTTTAAAACATCGCTACATATGCACAGAGTTAACCCACAGCAGAGAACTACATGGTACACACTTAGGCCTGCCCGAAACAAGGGAAATCCAACTGGTAAGACCAAAGAAGCTAGAGCTACACAGGTACTTAAGTACTCTGAAGCCAGCTCAGAAGCAAGAGGTCCCTCAAACAAGGAACTTCAGAATAAAAAGTCCATCCTTCTATGCTAGCCTGACTCCAAGCATCTCCAGTCATTTCTACCTACAGCTTTCTCCTCTCCTAAAGTTTGCCTCCACCCTCCAATTGGGGAGACCATTTTGAACCATATTCTCTTATCTCCTTGTACACAAATAACAATAAAGCCTTTCTTATACCCCAACTATCCCATGTTCCTGCTAATGCAGATCCTGGGAATGAGAGTGTGATGGCACAAGTACTTGGGTTCCTGTCTTTTGGTTGATCTGACCCCTCCCAAGCTACTGTGGACATTTTGGTAGTCAATTAGCAGGCAGAAGATCTTGAAATCCCCCCTCCTATTCTTTTCAAATAATAAATAATTTTTAAAAAAATTAAAATAAATAAAAATACCAATCTCACAGAACATGATTGGCAGTAGCAGGCAGAGATTCTGGATCAGAAGGGGAATATAATTAACACACCTAGATTTGGAACAAGTATTATCTCATTCCCAAACTTACTAGTCATTATGTTTGATTAAGCACAACAAACATGTTTGAATCTGACATTTGCTTCCTAAACTAAAAGCTGGATATGTCCAGTAATAACCATATTTCTGCTTTCACTCTCTGGAAACATACTTAGTTGATACTAATTTATGTAACAATTATGGCTTCTATTTCATCTATCCCTGGGAATAACTCTTTTCTGAGTCAAACATAACTTCAGAAATCCACATGAGAGCATCCAAGAAGCTTCTGTGGTAGAGAAAGCATAGAAGCAGAAATAGATAAATCTAACTTACTTTGAAATGAAGACAGATGTCAAAATTAAAGGGAAAAAACGTATACTTTTGAGAAATTCTTTGACATATTCTGAAGTCCAAATTCCCTGATGCATTGCCATTTCTGTCCTGCATGTAGTTGTTCAACAACAAAGGGATTGATCAACACAAGGAGATCTTGGGAAGCTCTGGCATTTCTATCCCTTGCATTACATACTAGGACAGCTATTTCCAGAGAAAAGACAGACTAGCTTTCCTCTTGGAGAGCAGAATGCATTCCCTATCTCTTTAGAAGTTTTTCAACATAATTGCATAAAATTCTAAGGAAATAAAACATCGTTCTAATGTTTACGATTTAAAACGCTCTAGTCTTTTCTTTAGCACATGAACAAAATGAAAATGCATCTTAACTTAAGCATACTGGTCCCTAATCCAATTTAATGGGCATGCATTTATGCATGAATAAAGACTCTAATTTAGTTTGAAGTACGTGTTTGTCTTTCTGCTGAGAAGAAACCAATTTTGAGGATATGGATGCAGGAATTTCTAGAAATATTTCTTAATTAAAAAAAAAAGTTATAGTCAATTTGAAAGAAAACAATGGACTGGGAATTGTATTATTAGTTTCACACCCATATCATCCAGAGAATGCTGGAATATATAGAAAGCAATGAATAAAAATCAAAACATCTGTAGGGGCCAGCGCTGTGATGTAGCCACCTGCAGTACCAGCATCCCATACGGGCGCTGGGTTCAAGTCCCAGCTGCTCCACTTCAAATTCAGCTCTCAGGGCTAGTTCTGTGGGTTAAATCCCCAGCCTGTGGTGCCATCATCCCATATGGGCATCAGTTCGAGTCCCAACTGCTCCTTTCCTATCCAGCTCTCTGCTATGGCCAGGGAAAGCAGTGGAGGATAGCCCAAGTGCTTGGGCCCCTGCATCTATGTGGCAGACCTGGAGGAAGCTCCTGGCTCCTGGGTTTGGATCAGCTCAGCTCTGGGCATTGTGGTCATTTGGGGAGTGAACCAAAGAAATGGAAGACCTCTCTCTCTCTCGCGCTCTCTCGCTCTCTGGCTCTACCTTTATCTGAAACTCTTTCTAATAAATAAAATAAATCTTAAAAAAAAAATCCAGCTCTCTGCTATGTCCTAGGAAAGTAGTACAAGATGGCTCAAGTCCTTGAATTCCTGAACCCATGTGGGAGACCCAGAAGCACCTCCTGGCTCCAGATCTGCCCAGCTCTGGCGGTTGGGGCCACTTGGGAAGTAAACCAGTGGATGGAAGACCTCGTTCTGCCTGCCTCTCTGTAACTCTGCCATTCAAATACATACATAAATCTTTAAAAACATAGAAAATATCTGTATTTGATGTTTTCATAGAGTTCACATGTGATTCAGAAAATACATGAAACCAAGGAAATAATGAGATAGCTTTTATTTTCAGGCTCAATATCTTTCTGAAAAACAAATAGCAATCTGGGATGGGCATTTGGCCTAAAGTTTTATAAGACTCTAGCATTGTGAATATATGGGTTTTAACAAGAATACTGGCCGGTGCCACAGCTCACTAGGCTAATCCTCCGCCTGCGGCGCCGGCACTCCGGGTTCTAGTCCTAGTTGGGGTGCTGGTTCTGTCCCGGTTGCTCCTCTTCCAGTCCAGCTCTCTGCAGTGGCCTGGGAAGGCAGCGGAGGATGGCCCAAGTGCTTGGGCCCTGCACCCATATGGGAGACCAGGAGGAAGCACCTGGCTCCTGGCTTCAGATTGGCGCAGTGCGCCAGTCATAGCAGCCACTTGAGGGGTGAGCCAACAGAAGGAAGACCTTTCTCTCTCTAACTCTGCCTATCAAAAAAAAAAAAAAAAAAAAAAACAACACGAGACTACTTGTAAATCATTTTAAAATGCATACAAATGTAAGGAATCACACTGCAAAGCACTGTTTCTAGATCTATTTTTTCCTAAAATATTCCTATAATTGATTTGCAAACACAGAAAACACATTTTAGTACAATAATCATTTCTCTATGTGGAAAAGATATATGTATCCAGGTCAATATTAATGACACCAAGTGGTAATTATATAAGATAAATTAATGCAACAGTTTTCAAGAAATAAGATTTTTATGTATTGCTCTCTTATGCACATGTATTAGTTTATTAAATAACTTTATGCCACACTAAAATTCCTTTCATTAGCCTAAAGGAGAATTGAGTTTTAACAGTTAGTTATAAAGTGACTCAGTTTTGAAACTGTAGTTGTTAATAAAAATATGCAAAAATAGCTATAAAATAAACTGAATACTTGAAAATAGATGTAAAGACCGTCATCAACAGACAGCAAACTGGTGATCACTCTTACCCTCCACTGCAAACCCCAAGGGCATGCAAACAGTCTGAAATATCACTTAGCTTCATTTCCTATACTGAGAGATTTTCAAAACTTACAAACAAACCTCTTTCTCCCTGTTAATCTTTTTTTCAAAAAATAAATGAACCTTAAAATCAAATATGGTGGTGATGTGGGGGTATGGTTTTGTGAGGCCGCAGATTAAACAATGTTGTGTGATAACAGCATCCTATAATGGAGTGCCAGTTCAAGTCCCTGCTGCTCCACTTCTGATCCAGTTCCCTGCCAATGTACGTGGGAAGGCAGTTAGTAATGGTCCAAGAACTTGGACCTTTTCTGGTCACATGGGAAACCATGTGGACTTCTATACAGCTGGCTTTTGCCAGACCCAGCCCCTCAGCCCTGGTCTTTCGGGAGTCAATCAGCAGATAGAAAATTTATTTCTCTCTCTTTCTAACAAGTAAGTAAAAAGTAACAAACTAGAATGCATTGAACAAACATTTGATGTTTACTTTGTAGAAGAAACTCATGATCAGATGTACCTGCTTACTTCTCATCAAATAACAAAAGTTTAATCAAATCTATTAAGGGATTTTGACCTATTTTTTCCTTTTTGGCATATGTTACCATAACTTACGAGCAGCCCAGCGAAGACATTTTTGATTGTTTTATTGACTTTTATGCTGTATCTTAGTCCCCTCAGTTTGAAGGATGATGATATTGACAAAGTCCACCACCAACGGCAGCCAAACTATCGTTTCAACACCTTCCTATGCTTTCCTGCAGGTGCTCTTTTCTTGCTAAAACAAGGGACACTGGCTTTGAGGACACCAGGCTGGACTTGCTGCCTTCTCCCTGGATAAGCGATTCCAAGATGTGCAGTTGTGAAAGGCTAGTGTAAACTAAAAAATGAAATTCTGCATATATTTAATGGAAAGTTAATATTAATAGAGTGTGGATAAATAAACTAAATTGACTAGTAGAGAACTTATGCAACTTTTATAAACTAAAAAATAAAATTGAGGAGACACTTAAACTAGGTAGGACTTTCTTAATGACGCTGTAATTTGAATGACTGCCTCAGATAATGAGGAAGCTGGAGACAGTGCCTGTCCCCAACATCACCACTGCTGTTGGTAGAGATGGTCATGCTCACTCATTTGGTGTATTTCAAGTAACCCAACCAACTGTCACCGTATCAAAATCTAATCTATAGTTTAGCCAGGCTTTTCCCAATTAATTTGTTATTGCAAACACATATATTAATTATAAAAATGCCCAAGTCAAGGCAATACAGAGGAAACAAACCACATTCATTAGTACTACCAGAAACAAAACAAAAAGAATTTCTCAGGATCCTAAGCAAATTTCATGTGCTTTAGGGAGTCATAAACAGGGAGTCAGAGGATAATCAAAACTACAAGATAGATATATTTTGTCTTACTGAGGAACATCAATAATGCTTAGCATTTCTAAGAAGAAAGTTTCCAAGGACTATGTTGTCCCAGGATTTCATCAATTATAATCAGTGCCAGTCAATATGTATTGGGTTGCCAGAGAAAATCTAGTTGTTTTGGGTCATTTCTATGAATTGTAATACTTTAAAAGTTGGTATTTTGTGTAATTTGGATCCCTGAAGGCATTAATCTTGCAAATGAATCCCAGGGAACAAGATCTGTTATTGCTGGTAGAACAGGGTGAATGTAAGAATCTCCAGTCCAACCTAAACAGGCACCTGGAATGCTGAACTTCTCTGTTGCTTTTCAGCATGTTCACAGCCACAAACTCAAGAAAATTTTTCTTTTTAAAGGAGAATTCCTTTCCATACATATCAGATCTTGTATTGTCTTTCTTCTATCTCCTCTTCTCTCTGATATACACACCTTTACATAAAACAATTTATAATATTTTAAATAGAAATATAATATAAAAATGGAACTCTAGTGTTCCAGTTGTTATCCCACAACTCACTTTAAATCTTTTTTTTTTTTTTAGAAGGCACAGTGACAGAAAGGGGTGCAAGCAGGAAGGGAGGGAAAAGGCAAGATATCGAGATCAGAGTCTTCCATCCACCAGTTCAGTCCCCAAATGCTTGCTATGGCTGGGGCTGTTCCAGACCAAAGTCAGGTACCGGATTTCCACCTCAAGACTTTAGGCCATCCTCCACTGCCTTCCCAGGTGTACTAGCAGGGAACTGGATGAGAAGAACAACAGACTTCAACTGGTATTCCAGTATGGGATGCTAACATAAGTGGTGGCTCAAGCCACTGCGCCACAAGGTTGGTCCAACAACACATGATTTAATGTTGATTTTACTGCTGTTTTTCTTTTTTTTTTTCACTCTTTAAAGGATAAACAATTTAAAATTTGTTTCCCTTGGCATTTGATGAATAAAAATAGAAAGATAAAACATGAATATTTTGAAAGACTTAAGGGAGATTCAAAATAATCTAATAGCATCAATTTTTGTGATCAATCATATTTTCCATGAGCCTTTAGGTATGAGACAGTTTGCATATCCCAAATATAACAAAGAAATCACTAGCTGGAAAGACCTATCAATCTTAAAATAACAATAGAAAATAGGAAACTTTTAATTATACTGCTAATTTCGCTATAATCGAAGACTCACATGCCACTGTAAGGAATAATATACAGAATTAACATGTACCCTGTATTGCCTAACCTCCAAAGGTATTGTATTATCTTGCAAAACTATGGTACATTGTTACAAGCACAATACTGGTAAAGTCAAGGTACAGAATGTTTTCACTCCCACAACAATCTTTCACATTGTAGTCTACAGTCACACTCACTTCCCTTTGGTCTCCTGCCCCTCCTTAATCCCCAGCAATCATTTCTGTAATGTTATCTTCTTAAGAATGCTGTAAAGCAGTCACACAGTAAGCAACCTTTTGGGACTGAAATTTTTACTCAGCATAAAAAATTCAGAAATTCATTCAGGCTGCTGCCTTCATTAACTGAGTGTTCCTTTTAGCTGCTGCATTGCATCCCATGGTATAGATGCTCTTCAGTTGATACATGGAAGAAATACTGCTTGTTTCTAGAAAAAACTTTCAGTATACTTATATATATACATTTATATATATATATATATATACATATAGATAGATAAATATTATCTGCACTATTGGCGTCTCTGTTGCAGACTTAAAAGTTCAATCTCTGGGGTAAATGATGCGAAGGGAAAACCAAAGGACTCATCATTGTGCCATTCTTGGGCTCCAAGTGCCATGACCTGTACATCTTATTCTCTCAACCTTTCATAGCTTCCTTATGTTTGTCTTTTTCGTTGTGCTTAATGGGAACATAACAGAAAAAAAAAGTCTATTCTGTCTTTTGGAAGTGGAAGTTAAAGAAATTTTCATTAATCACAAATAAAAACTATTCAAATACATCTTTGAAGCTTATTCAAATTCAACCTAAACTCATATTAATAGGATGAAATTCAGATAAAGCCTCATATTCTATCCATGGTCAAATTCATTTATTCATTTATTTTAAAAGATGTATTTATTTATTTATTTATGTTAAAGTCAGAATTACAGAGAGGGAGAGGCACAGATATCTCTGCTGCGTTTCCCAGGCCATTAGGTGGGAACTGGATTGAAAGCAGAGCAGCTGGGGAATGAACAGGCACCCACATGGGATGCTGGCATCACAGGCGGCAGCTTTATTGGCTATGCCACATCACTGGCCCTGTCAAATTTATTTTGAGTCAAAAAGTGATAGCCAGGGCCAAATGATGAAGATTTTATACTCTTATATTAAATGTTATCTATTAATATGCTGAAAATATAGTTGAATAAATGGCCACTTTTTTTCTGTTGTAGCTGTACAAAAACAAGAACAGTATTATTTAGCTTTTTATTGTTATATCCTAAACTTTTAAAAATAAAGTGATGATGTATTTCCACCTCAAGAATTTGGATGTATGGATAAAGCTAAACGCAGTCATGTTATCAATTTACGTATCAGAAGCATATATGAATTCAATGAATGCAAAACAAAGCCAAGTAAAAGATCCACTTGTTAGACAGCCAACTGATGGGTAAGAACTGAAAAATTCTTAGCCAAGTACTCACTCTGCCCACACCACTGAACTGAGAGACTGACCCAAACCCTAGGATGGCTTCCAGCTCCGCATGTCTCTAGATGACTCGAGCTCTTTTTTAAGAACCTCCTCAGAAAGCTTCACATGGTCAAGTGAATATACTCTTCATCCCAACCAAAAGCTGGTGACAAGCAGATAGGTCCTTCACGTAACTCTAAAAGGTTTTAGTTTACAAGTTTGTAACTATAAATCCATTCTCTGCCCCTCAACACACAAAACCACATCCAGAAGCTGTTTTCTCAAGGAACAGAGAGGTCTCTGAAACACGAACATTCCGAGATCACCCCACCCCCACCCCCACCCCCCTGCCCCTTGCTCTGAGTCACTGTGGGAGAATCAGGAGCCAGTGTCAGTGAGTGTCTCGGGTTAACTGCACCACTGTCTGCATCACACAGATAGGAGAAGTTTGCTTCTCTGCCAGAAGAGTGTCAGCTAACAAATACAAGTGACCTACTCAAGTCAAAAGCCCCTTTAACACTCCTCAGGGCCTTTTCCTTAGCATATTCAATCAATAATTCTCAGGGCCAGGCTTGGGGAGCAGTGAGTTAAGCTGTTGCCTGGATGCTGGCTCCCTACATGAGCACAGATTCAAGTCCTGGCTGTTCCAAATGCAATCTAGCTCTCTGCTAACGCACTTGGGAAGGCAAGGGTAGCTGGTTCAAGAGTTGGAACCCCTGCCACATATGGGAGACCTTCATGGTCTTCCATACTCCTGGCTGTGGCCTGGCCCCAGCTGTTGTAGCCTTTTGGGGAATAGACCAGCAGATGGACAATCTCTGGTTCTCCTCTCTGTCTCTTGCCTGTCTTTCTCTCTCTCTTTCTGACTCTAACTGTGCCTTCCAAATAAACAAACTATTCTTCGTAAGAAAAATCATATTTACAAATTGTATTTTAAAAATTCTCCTGTCTCTTAATTCAGGGAAGCTGAGTTCAGTTCAGGATTCTTTTCCCCATTTCAATATTATTAATAATGTCTGTCATTACTGCTTTAAAAAAGTATTCAGCTTTGTTTATCTTTGACATAGGTCAGTTCACACCAGGCCAAACAGTGGGTAACTTGCATCTAGACAGTGAGCACAGGCAAGTACTGTCAGCTCCTATGCCACTCTGAAGGAGATGGTTGTGTTATTATTTATCGTGAACTGATCACAACGGAAACGTGATAAGTTAGAAAACTTTTTTTTTTGTATTTGAATACTTATTTTTTAATCCCAAATGTGGCATGCAGCAGAGTGTAATTTTAAAGGTTTCCTTCATTGTCTAGTAGTAGCTTGTTTTTGCTGGGCTTGGGGGTTGTATTTATGGTGGAGACTTTCAAGCCTGAGGTTGAGCTTTAATTCTTTCATAAGTAAGTGAAATCAGCAGCTGTATGAGCTGAATTCTCTTGAGGTAGGTTTTGTCAGGATTTTCACGAGTAGTGACCAGAAAAAGTTTCTCCAGAAAATACTTTAAATTAGTATGGATGTATATAAAGATGAGGTTTGTTTGAATTTTAAACACTGTGAATTATTTATTCTTATATTCTGAATTTTTATTTATTCACTTATTGAATTTTATTTGAAAGGTAGAAAGACAGATAAGCATACAGACAGAGATCTTCCATCCAAAGGTTCACTCCCCAAATGTCCACAATGGCCAGGGCAGGGCCAGGAAAACCAGGAGCTCCACAAATCAATGCCAGTCTCCCATATAGTTGGTAAGAAATAACTACTTGAGCAATCAGCTGCTGCCTCCCAGCCTGGGGAGAACATTAGTAAGACACTAGAAAAGGCAGCAGAACCAGGACTCAAACTCAGTCACTACAACAAGGGATTCACAGCATCCAAGTGTTGTCCTAAGCAATACTCATAATAGCCTGCCCCTAGATCTGTACATTTTAACAAATGTTTTTGGCTATATGCCTTCATACATCCCACTTCATAACAGTAGAGCCTCTTCATGGTATAACTGGTAAAAAGAACTTGTTGGTTTGTTAGTAGCATTAATTTATGGAGTTTAGGGTGATCATAAATGTGACCATCATAAATTTTGGGAATTTCACACATCTATCAAATGACAATTTTCATTATTTGCATTGACAAAGCAATTCTCACAAGTACAATTTATCAACACATTGCTCTATTTGAATTGAAGTATTTCTATTCCACTGTTGCCTTGTAGAATAGGCAAGACCACATGGATACACAATTTAGTGATTCATTGCAAAGGGGTATGAATAAAACACTGGGAAAGGTAGTAGGATGACTTTTCCTCCTAAAACCTCTTGAGTTCCCAGTCTTGTGTTTCATCCTTGGTCACGCAAAGCTTAGCTCATCGCCATCAGGGCTGTTGCTACTCAGTGGACTGGAAGGCAATACTGCCTCTACTCACTTTTCTCCATTTACGTGTAATTTTTATCACCATAGAAGTACTAGCAAAAGATGAGGACTTTGGCACCTGGACAACTGGGTGTGGATCATCTGTTATTCAAACACTACTGAGAAGTTAACTCTACATCTCCAAACCACAATTGATTTCTAGATAGCTTCCACTCAATTATGTGGCTGATGGAATGCAAAATATTCTGTATATAAGCTGCATTCATTTTACATTTGCTGTGTCTCAGTCTCTCTCATTTATAAATTTCTATACTATTTTCTAAATTTACTAACTCAAGTCATTTTATTTTTACAAAACAGTTTATTATTTGTAGCTTAATTATCTTCCTCCTCTCTAAAGTGATGCTAAACATTAATGGCCAGTGGACAATTAAGATATAAAACACTAGATAAAAAGCTTTAGTTTCACTTCAAAACAACAATGATTTCTATAATTATTCTTTTCTTTTATGTAACGTTTTGACTTTTATAATTTGGACTGCTGTAATTGCTAAAAACAAGAAAATGCATATAGTTTGTACCTACCAAGCAAATTCAGAAGCCACATGACTAACAAATAATTCTCTATGAGGGTGTATCCTCAATCTGACATTCTTCTATGGGACCGATGAATCATATCCCAGTGGAGAACCCTGCCCATCATCGAGAGAGCTATTAGTAGCCTTTGGTCATAGCCATTAGTCTGCCTATGGAAGCAGAGACATTCTTCTCAGATTATCACATCTCTCTGGAGACAATCTATACTGTTATTATCTCTACAGCTCCACACAATGGTATTATTATATGACTTAAAACAGTTATATTTTATTTGAATAGAAAATTAAACTAACATTGAATTGCAGAGGAATTCTTAGAAAAGGATGTGTGACAACCACATTAATTCCAAATGAATTCATTATGATTAGTGCTGTTGCAATGAATACAAATGAGTTAACAATGGACACAAATGCTGTTATAATGTGTCCAAACTACTTTTGGTTTTACAATATTTTGCCTGCATTTCTAAGTCCTAATAGCAAAGTTTCAATAATTTATGATTCTTAGCATTACCAAAAAAGTTGATGACAACCAAAGCTTCTACTTTGTATCCTGCTTTAAGGGAAACATAGGTAGATCCTACTAACTCCAGATATTCCATTGATTTTCAGATTATCTTGATTAAATTAGTGCAATATTCCATTGTTTTGGAACTAAATCATTCTGACAACAGGAATCCACCTTCTAGCCACATGGATAAAAGATATGGAAGGCTAATTGGCACTACCATGCTTATGTTATCACTCCTTGAAGTGCTTCCATTCCTACACCTCTCCTACAAGCAGTTCCCAATCCAGTACCCAGGTGTTGCTGCGTTGCCTGCTGCATCCCAGAACTATAATCCAGACATACAGCTCATCAAGAGCAGTGCACCCAAACAAGTCCACGTCCCAGTTTGCTGCACTTAGTAACAAATTAGTGAACACTGATAGAAAATGTTCTTGATGTTCCAATGGACCTTTCCTCAAAGCAGACAAAAAAATCAATGGACAAACCTATTTGCTTAGTAACAAATTGACAAGCAATGAATGGAAGAATGAAAGTATAAAAAATAATAGTAAAACTTGCCTAAGGAAAAATAGCATTTACACATTCATTAGGTCAATATTAAGTATGGCCAGCTATATGCCAAATCCTCCTTCCTGTGGAGTTGGGTAAGATCATCTCTCCTCTATGAAGCGTGTTGGCTTGGTAAGTGTCCCACTGGTTTACAAACGTCCTTGGCTCATGACTCATTACAGACCCTACTCCTTAATATAAGAAAACTGACTAAAAATGTTTTGTGCTATTTTCAAGATTTTCTGTGAGGCATGATTGATTTATTTTTTATATAAAATCAGCACCTTCTTAATTATATAAACTCATGTCCAAAATCCTTGCTACTACATAGGGACTATATAAGAAAGTTAATCTAAAATCATGGTGTCCAGTCCAAGAAACAAGAATAAGGAAGACAACAGGATACCCTCAAAAGAACACGACACTTCAATACTAGATTGCGAAGATGAGAAGACATAAGAAATTAAAGAAATGGAACTTAAAAATTAATCATAAGATTACATAGAGTAAATCAAAGCAAATGCACAAACTATTGAAATCCGTGAAGGACATGAAAGAAGATTTCTCCCATGAAATTGAGACCGGTAAGAGGAAGCAAATGAAATGAAGAATACAATATGACAAATAAAAAACGCAGTGGATAGCCTTAAAAACAGAATAGGTGAAGCAAAAGAGACAATATCAGACTTAGAAATCAAAGCACAGTGGCCGGCGCCGTGGCTCAACAGGCTAATCCTCCGCCTTGCGGCGCCGGCACACCAGGTTCTAGTCCCGGTCGGGGCGCCAGATTCTATCCCGGTTGCCCCTCTTCCAGGCCAGCTCTCTGCTATGGCCCGGGAAGGCAGTGGAGGATGGCCCAAGTACTTGGGCCCTGCACCCGCATGGGAAACCAGGAGAAGCACCTGGCTCCTGGCTTCGGATCAGCGCGATGCGCCAGCCGCAGCGGCCAGTTGGGGAGTGAACCAGCAGATGGAAGACTTCTCTCTCTCTCTCTTTCTCTCTTTCTCTCTGCCTCTCCTTCTCTCTCTCCATGTAACTCCGACTTTCAAATAAATAAGAAAATCTTAAAAAAAAAAAACGAAAGGTATAAAACAAAGTTTTACAAAACTATATTTGCAGTAATACTGGTACATGCAGACATTTCTTTCTTCTTTCTAGTTTTTTGTTTGTTTTTTAAATTAAAAATTTTTAACTCCATGGAGCAAACTCTGGGACTCTAATAGGTACATTCTAGAGGGCTTCTCTTTGGAGGAGCAACACTACTGTCTTTAGTTATTACTTGGGAGGTTCTGGGGCCAGTGGATACTAATTCCTTAATATTTCTGGCCTGCTTCAGGGGTAGGCAACATAGACTTTGATGTCCAGAGAAGATCCTATGTCTTTAGCTGGAAATAGGAGAAATGGGCATGGCACTAATAATATCCATTGCATTGTCCAATTAGGGCTACAGCAGAAATATTTAGGACCTATATATTAAAATTTGGAATGTGCAATATATTACATTCATGAGGCCATGATATTATATATATATATATTATATATATATATATATAGAGAGAGAGAGAGAAGATGCAGTCATTAAAACATAACCTATTTTTTAGCTCAGATAAAAATATTGAAAATGCTACTGACACCTTTATAGGTTATCAAGCCACTGTTCCTTTTTTGTTTTAGAACAGATAAGGAACATTCATTCAGCTCTTGCTATAGCAACTAACCAGATCAAAGAACTCTGCAATACATATAATTAACAATAGGGGCAGTATGGAAATACCATGCTGAAAAAATGAGTAGTTAAGATAGATGTGATCAGTTTTAGTTCATAATTTATCATAATGATAGGATTAAGAGTCAAAGGAATGAAGCTGGAAATCAGCAATTCAGGAATCTCTATGACATTTGCAAACACATGGAGACTAAACAACATGCTGACAAATGAACAGTGGGTCATAGAAGAAATCAAAAGAGAAATCAAAAAGTTTCTAGAAACAAATGAAGATGACAACACAACATATCAAAACTTATGGGACACAGCAAAAGCAGTGTAAAGAGGAAAGTTTATAGCAACATGTGTTTACATCAAGAAATTGGAAAGGCACTGAAGAAATGAGCTATCAATGCATCCCAAGGATCTAGAAAAACTACAGCAAATGAAACCCAAAACTAGTAAAAGAAAAGAAATAATTAAAATTAGAGAAAGGGCCTGCGCCGTGGTGCAGTGGGTTAACACCCTGACCTGAAGCGCCAACATCCCATATGGGCTCTGGTTCTAGTCCCGGCTGCATCTCTTCTGATCCAGCTCTCTACTATGGCCTGGGATAGCAGAAGATGGTCCAACTCCTTGGGCTCCTGCACCCACGTGGGAGACCCGGAAGAAGCTTCTAGCTCCTGGCTTCGGATTGAGGCCATCTGGGGAGTGAACCAGCAGATGGAAGACCTCTCTCTCTGTCTCTATCTCTCTCTGTAACTCTTTCAAGTAAATAAAATACTTTAAATCTTT